>NC_092790.1:333715-633715 GCF_047496795.1 Chiloscyllium punctatum | reverse complement strand
GGCAGAGAGAGGGGGGCCAGAGAGAGGGAGGCAGAGAGAGGGGGAAGAGAGTGGGAGCAGAGAGGGGGTGCAGAGAGAGGTGGACAGAATGAGAGGTGGACAGAGAGAGGGGGGTCAGAGAGAGGGGGGACAGAGTGAGACAGGGACAGAGAGAGGGGGGCAGAGAGAGTGGGGACAGAGAGAGAGGTGGACGGAGAGTGAGGTGGACAGAGAGAGAGGTGGACAGAGAGAGTGGGGACAGAGAGAGGTGGGTCAGAGTGAGGGGTGGACCGAGAGTGAGGTGGACAGAGAGAGAGGTGGACAGAGAGAGTGAGGTAAGAGAGAGGGGGGCAGAGGGAGACAGGGACAAAGAGTGAGGGACAGAGAGAGTAGGGACAGAGAGCAGGGAACAGAGAGCAGGGGACAGAGAGAACGGGACAGAAAGAAGTGGACAGAGAGAAGGGAACAGAGAGAAGGGGACAGAGAGAGGGGGGACAGACCGAGGGGAACAGAGAACCGTGGGGACAGAGAGAGGGGGATCGAGAGAGGGGGGACACAGTGAGGGGGGACGGACAGGGGTGATCGAGCGAGAGGGGACAGAGAGACAGGGGGACAGGGAGGGTGGACAGAGCGAGGGGGCGGGGGGGCAGAGATAGGGGGCAGAGATGGGGGTGACAAAGAGTCAGGGGACAGGGAGGGGAGGACAGAGACAGGGGGACGGGGAAGGGGGACAGATAGAGGGGGCGGGGGTTCAGAGAGAGAGGAGGACAGTGAGAGAGGGACAGAGAGAGGGGAACAGAGGGGGACAGAGAGAGGGGGGACAGAGACAGGGGGACAGAAAGAGGGGGACCGACAGAGGGGGGCAGAGAGAGGGGGGACAGAGAGAGGGGGGCAGAAAGAGGGGGGCAGAGAGAGTGGGACACAGAGTGGAGGGGACAGAGAGAGTGCGGACAGAGAGAGGGGGGCAGAGAGAGGGGACAGAAAGAGGGGACGGTAAGAGGGTGCAGAACGAGGGGGCAGAAAGAGGGGACAGAAAGATGGGTCAGAGATGTGGGGCAGAGAGAGGGGCAGAGAGAGGGGGATATAGGGAGGAGAGACAGAGAGGGGGACAGAGAAACGGGGGACAGAGAGCGCTGGAACAGAGAGATGGGGATAGAGAGACAGGGGACAGAGAGAGGGGTGCAGAGAGGGGGCAGAGAGAGGGGGGACAGAGAGAGATTGACAGAGAGAGGAGGGACAGAGAGGGGGACGGAGAGAGGGTGGACATAGAGCGCGGAAACATAGAGATGTGGATATAGAAATGGGGGCAGAGAGCGAGGGGGACAGAGAGCGGGGGACACAGCGGGGGACAGAGAGGAGGGGGACAGAGAGAGAGAGGGACAGAGAGAGGGACAGAAAGAGGGGCGACAGAAAGAGGGGCGACAGAGAGCGGGGGACAGAGAGAGGGGGACAGTGAGAGGGGGACAGAGAGAGGAGGGACAGAGAGAGAGGGACAGAGAGAGGGACAGAGAGAGGGGCGACAGAAAGAGGGGCGACATACAGGGGGGACAGAGAGCGGGGGACAGAGAGAGGTAGACAGAGAGCGAGGGACAGAGAGAGGAGGGACAGAGAGAGGAGGAGAGAGAGAGCAGGAATAGAGAGACGGACAAAGAGAGGGGCAACATAAAGAGGGGAGACAGAGAGGGGGGACAGAGAGCGGGGGAAAGAGAGAGGGGGACAGAGAGAGCAGGAAAATTGAGAGGGGGACAGAGAGAGGGGCGACAGAGAGATTGGAAGTGGGGACAGAGAGAGAAGGGACAGAGATAGGGGGACAGAGGGGGTGGTACAGTGGGTGGAGTGCTGGGGGGAGACAGAGAGGGGGTACAGAGAGTGGGGGACAGAGAGAGGGGGGACAGAGAGAGGGGGAAAGAGAGAGAGGATACAGAGATGTGGACTGTGGGAGGGGGGCAGAGTGAGGGGGGACAGAGAGAGGGGGGACAGAGAGAGGGGAACAGAGAGAGGGGGTACAGACAGGTGACTGTGGGAGGGGGGCAGAGAGAGGGGCGCGGGGGGGCAGAGAGAGGGGGCAGAGAGAGGGGGGAAATTGAAAGGTGGACAGAAGGGGGACCAGAGAGACACGGACAGAGAGTGGGGGACGGAGAGAGTGGGGACAGAGAGGGGGGACAGAGAGGGGGTACAGAGAGAAAGGAACAAGATGGGGACAGAGATGGGGGACAGAGAGACGGCTGACAGAGAAAGGGGGTCATAGGGGGCTGAGAGGGGTGTTAAGGGAGAGGGGGACAGAAAGAGGGGGTCAGAGAGAGAGGGGTCAGAGAGAGGTGGGTCAGAGAGAGAGGGGACAGAGAGAGGGGGGACAGAAAGAGGGGGGACAGAAAGAGGGGGACAGGGGCAGAGAGCAGGGGACAGAGGGGGGGAGAGACAGAGGGGTGACAGAGAGTGGGGTACAGAGAGAGCGGGAACAGAGAGAAAGGGACAGAGAGAGGGTCAGAGAGAGGGGGACAGAGAGAAAGGGACAGAGAGAGGGTCAGAGAGAGGGGGACAGAGACAGGGGGATAGAGAGAGGGGATAAGGAAAGTGGGACACGGAAAGGAGGAAAGAGAGAGGGGGGCAGAGAGGGGGGGACAGTGAGAGAGGGCGGACAGAGAGAGTCGGGACCCAGAGAGGGGGCTGAGAGAGGGGGAAAGGGAGAGAGGGACAGAGAAAGAGCGCGGACAGAGAGAGGGCGGGCAGAAAGGGGGACAGAAAGAGGGGAACAGAAAGAGGAGGGGGTAACAGAGGCTGGGGACAGAGAGGGGGGACAGAGAGAGAGGGGGGACAGAGAGAGAGTGGGGACAGGGAGAGAGGGGGAACAGAGAGAGGGGGGACAGAGAGAGAGGGGTCAGAGAGAGGGGGACAAAGAGAGTGGGGACAGTGTGAGAGGGGGGACAGAGTGAGAGGGGGACAGAGAGAGACGAGGACAGAGAGAGTGGTGTCAGAGAGAGGGGGGACAGACAGAGAGGTGGACAGAAAGAGGGTGACTGGGGCAGAGAGAAGGGGACAGAGGGGGCAGACAGAGGAGGGACAGAGAGTGGGGTACAGAGAGAGCGGGAACAGAGAGAGGGGACAGAGAGGGAGACGCAGAGAGAGGGACAGAGAGAGGGGTGACAGAGTGAGGGGGTCAGAGACAGGGGGATAGAGAGAGGGGACAAAGAGAGTGGGACACGGAGAGGAGGAAAGAGAGGGGTCAGAGAGAGGGGGAACAGAGAGAGGGGGACAGAGAGACGGAAACAGATAGAGAAGGGATGGGGTGACAGAGTGGGGGACAGAGGGTGTGTACAGAGAGGGGGGACAGAGAGGGAGACAGAGATGGGGACAGAGAGACGGGGACAGAGAGACAGGGGACAGAGAGATGGGGGACAGTGAGAAGTGGGCAAGGTGTGCAGTGAGGGGGGCACAGAGCAAGGGAGGACACAGAGTGGGGGGACACCGAGAGGCGGAAAGAGAGAGGCGGGCAGAGAGGGGGGGGGGGCAGAGAGAAGGGGGACAGAGAGATGGGGGACAGAGAGAAGTGGGCAAGGGGTGCAGAGAGGGAGGCACAGAGCAAGGGGCGACACCGAGAGGGGGCAAGAGAGAGGCGGGCAGAGAGAGGGCGGACAGAGACGGGGGCAGAAAGAGAGGAACAGAAAGAGGCGGGACGGGCGGGACAGAGAGAGGGTGACAGAGAGAGGGAGACAGAGAGATGGGTACAGAGAGAGAGGGCGGAGAGAGAGAGTGGGGACAGAGAGGGTGACAGAGAGATGGGGACAGAGAGGGAGAGGGCGGAGAGAGAGTGCGGACAGAGAGAGGGAGACAGAGAAATGGGGACAGAGAGATGGGGACAGAGAGAGAGGGCGGAGAGAGAGAAGTGCAGACAGAGTGGCGGGCAGAAAGAGGGGAATAGAAAGGGGGGACAGAGGGGGGACAGAGAGCGAGGCACAGAGTGGGGGCGACAGAGTGTGGGGGACAGAGGGGGGTAGAGAGAGGGGGACAGAGAGGGGGGACAGAGAGAGACAGGGATAGAGAGTGGGGGACAGAGAGAGGGTGGACAGAGAGAGGGAGGTCAGAAAGAGGGGGACAGCGATAAAGGGACAGAGATGGGGACAGAAAGACGGGGACAGAGAGAGTGGGTCATAGGGGTTGAGGAAGAGGGAGGACACAGAGAGGGGGGAACAGAGAGGAATTGTGGGACAGAGAGGAGGGGGGCAGAGTGAAGAGGGACAGACCAAGGGGGCGACAGAGCGAGGAGGTGACAGAGCGAGGGGGGGACAGAGCGAGGGGGAGACTGAGAGTCAGGGGACAGGGAGGGTGGGACAGAGAGAGGGGCAGAGAGGGCGGCAGAGAGAGGGGGGAGAGAGAGAGGGGCACAGAGAGGGGGAACAGAGAGAGGGGAACAAAGAGTGGGGGACAGAGAGTGGGGGACGGAGAGAGAGGGGGACAGTGAGAGAGGGGGACAGAGAGAGGGGGGACAGAGAGAGGGGGGACAGAGAGAGGGGCAGGAGAGAGAGAGATGGGGCAGAGAGAGGGGGACAGAGAGAGGGGGTACAGAGAGAGGGGGGACAGAGAGGGGGAACAGAGTGAGGGGCAGGAGAGAGAGGGGACAGAGAGAGGGTGGCAGAGAGGGGGGGGCAGAGAGGGGGGGACAGAGAGCGGGTGGACAGAGAGGGGGGCAGAGAGAGGGGAAGGAGAGAGAGAGGGGACAGAAAGAGGGAAGAGAGAGGGGGACGGGAGTACAGGGAGAGAGTGACAGAGAGAGGGGGAGACAAAGATTCGGGACAGAGAGAGCGGGACAGAGGGGGGTGGGGAATAAGAGTGAGGTGGCAAAGAGAGGGGGGTCAGAGAGAGAGGATCAGAGAGAGGCAGACTGGGGGGACAGAGGGAGACAGAAAGAGGGGGGCAAAGAGAGGGAGACAGAGAGAGAGGGGGACAGAGAGAAGGGGAGAGAGAGGGGGACAGATAGAGGGGGGAACAGAGAGGAAGGGGGACAGAGAGGAGGGGAGCAGAGAGCAGGGGGACAGAGCGAGGGGAGACAGAGTGAGAGGGGGCAGAGAGGGGGGAAAGAGATAGTGAGGGAGAGAGCGGGAGGGAAAGGTGGGGTGTGGGGAGAGAGATGGGGCAGAGAAAGGGGACAGAAAGGGGCAGAGATAAGGAATAGAAAGTGGGGGAGTGAGATTGGGGGAGAGAGTGGGGAGCAATTGAGAGAGAGAGAGGGAGAGTGAGAGGGTGAGAGAGGGAGGGGGAGAAAGAGGGTGGAGAGAGGGGGAAAAAGAGGGGGAGAGAGAAAGAGGGAGCGGGAGAGAGGGGAGTGAGATGGCGGTGTGAGTGGGGGAAGATATTGGGGAGAGATTGGGGAAAGACAGCGGGGAGAGAGGGGAGAGTAAGAGGGGGAGAATGGGAGGGAGTGAGAGAGGGAGGGTAAGAGAGGGGAGAGATTTAGGTGACAGAGTGGGGGAGAGAGTTAGAGAAGAGAGAGAGGGGAGAAAGAGATTGAGGTGTAGAGAGAGGGAGTGAGCGGGGTGGAGAGAGACGGTATAAAGAGGGAGTGATGGAGGCGTTTAGAGAGAGGGGGAGAGAGAGGGGGAGAGAGGGGGAGAGAGAGAGGGGAGTGAGTGAGAGAGAGGGGAGTGAGTGGGGGTGAGACAGGGGAGTGAGAGGGGGTGAGAGAGGGGAGAGTGAGAGGGAGGGAGAAAGGGAGGGAGTGAGAGACGGAGGGAGAGTGAGGTGACAGAGTAAGGGGAGGGAGCTAGTGAAGCGAGAGAGATGGAGAGAAAGGGGTAGAGAGAGGAGGTGAGAAAGAGAGGGGACGGAAAGGGGAGAGATAGAAAAAGGTGAGAGAGAGGGTGAGACGGGGGACAGAGTAGGCGAGACAGAGTGTGTGAAAGAGGGGGACAAGAGAGAGTGGGCGAGAGAGAGGGGGTCAAGAGAGGGTGCAGAGAGAGAGGGTGAGAGAGAGGCGAGTGAGAGGGGGAGAGTGGGAGAGAGAGAGGTTGGTGTAAAGGGAGAGAGAGGGGGGAGGGAGATGGGTGAGACAGAGGGTGTGAGACAGAGGGTGTGAGAGAGAGGGTGTGAGAGAGGGGGAGAGAGTGGGGTTGAGAGAGAGAGCACGCGAGAGTGGGGCGAGGGAGAGGGGTGAGAGAGATGGGGAGAGAGAGGGTGAGAGCGAGGGGGTGAGAGAGAAAGGGGTGAGAGAGAGGGGGTGAGAGAGAGTGGTCGGGGAATTGTGGGGGTTGGGGAGAGAGGGGGCAGAAAAAGGGGGGAGAGAAAGGGGGAAAGAAAGATGGTGAGTGAGATTGGGGGATAGAGTGGGGAGAGAGTGGGAGGGAGATAGGGGGAGAGTGAGTGGGTGAGAGACAGAGGAGGAGAGAAAGGGGAAACAGAGAGAGGGGAGAAAGCTGGGGATGAGAGTGGGGGAAGAGAGTGTGGGAGAGAGTGGGAAAAGACAGTGTTGGAGAGAGGAGAGAGTGAGACGGGGAGAGAGGGAGGAAGTGAGAGATGGAGATGAGAGATTTAGGTGACAGAGTGGGGAGAGAGTTAGTGAACAGAGAGGGGGGAGAGAGATTGAGGGGTACAGAGAGGGTGTGAGTGGGATAGAGAGAGGGGTGAGAGAGGGCTGTGGAGAGAACGGGGAGAGAGAGGGGGGAGAGTGGGGGGAGAGAGAGGGGAGAGTGGGGGACAGAGACGATAGTGAGTGATAGGGTGAGAGACGGAAGGAGGGAGAGTGGGAGGGAGTGAGAGAGGGAGGGAGAGTGAGGTGACAGTGTGAAAAGAGAGAGAGAGAGAGGGCAGCGTGAGGGGTAGAGAGAGAGGGGCTAGAGAGGGAGGGCGAAAGAGGGGAGGGAGAGGATGCAAGGGAGAGAGAGAGGGAGGGGGAGAGAGGGGGTGTGGGGAGAGTGGGTGGAGATAGAGAATCGTGGGGAGAGAGGGTTTAGAGAGAGCGAGGCAATAGAGAGAGAGGGAGTAGAGAGAGGGGGCAGAGAGCGGAGGGATAAAGAGGGGGAGAGTGAGGGGGAGAGTGAGGGGGAGAGTGAGGGGGAGAGTGAGGGGAGAGTGAGGGGGTGAGAGACAGAGGTAGAGAGAGGGAGAGAAGGGGGTTGATAGAGCGGCGTGAGAGAGCGGGGTGAGAGAGCGGGGGTGAGGGAGCGGGGATACATAGTGAGGGGAGAGAGAGGGGGGAGAGGGGGAGAGAGGGTGGAGACAGTGGGGTGGAGAGAGTGGGGTGGAGAGGGGGGGAGAGAGGACGGGAGAGAGAGGGTGGGAGAGAGAGAAGTGGGAGAGAGAGATGGTAGAGAGACAGGAGAGGGGGGAGAGAGACAGGAGAGTGGAGGGAAGAGGGGGAGAGAGACAGAGGGAGGGAGAGGGAGACAGAGGAGGACAGAATGGGGGTGAGGGCGAGGGGAGAAAGAGCGGGAAGAGAGAGGGAGAGGGGGAGGGAGAGAGGGGAGAGAGGGGAAGAGGGGGAGAGGGAGTAGAGAGCGGGGAGAGAGAGGGGGAGAGAGGGGGGGAAAAGGGGGAGAGGGGGTGAAAGAGGGGGAGGGCGGCGAGAGGGGTGGAGAGGGGGGAGAGAGAGGAAAAGAAAGAGAGGAGAGTGAGTGGGGAGAGAGTGGTGAGAGAGTATGGAGCTAGAAAGGGGGCGAGGGAAGAAATTATGGGGAGAGAGATGGGGAGAGAGTCGGGAAGAGACGGGAAGAGAGTTGGGGAGAAAGAGGCAGGGAGAGAGAGGTGGGGAGAGAGAGACGGAAGAGAGACGGGGAGGGGGAGAGAGGGGGCGAGAGGAGGGGAGAGAATTGGCGGAGACAGAGGGGAAGGTAGTGGGCGTGGGATGGGTGGAGAGAGAGAGGGGAGGGGGTGAGAGAGGGGGGAGAGAGGGGAAAGAGATGGATGGAGAGTGATGTGGAGAGAGAGGGTGAGGGAGAGGAGGCGAGAGAGAGGGGATGAGAATGATGGGCAACAGAGATGAGGCAAGAGAGGGCAAGAGAGGGGTCGAGAGAGGGGGAGAGAGAGGGGGAGAGAGCGAGAGAGGGGAGAGAGGGGTCGAGAGAGGGGGAGTGTGAGAGAGGGAGGGAGAAGAGGTGACAGAGTAAGGGGAGAGATGTAGTGAAGAGAGAGAGATGGGAAGAGAGGGGGTAGAGAGAGGGGGTGAGCGAAGGAGGGGGCGGGAGAGTGAAGCAAGATAGAGGGGAGACGGAGATCAGAGGGGGCAAGAAAGGGGGGCTAGAGAGAGGGGGCGAGAGAGATTGGGTAGAGAGAGGGGAGGGGGAGAGAGGAGGTGAGGGGGAGAGAGTGGGGAGAAAGAGGGGAGAGTGTTGGGATAGAGAGGGGGAGGGGGAGAGAGTTGGGTAGAGGGGGGAGAGAAGGGGGTTGAGAGGGGGAGAGGTGGCAGAGAGAGGGGGACAATGTGGGAGGAGAGAGAGGGTGAGAGAGAGAGGCGAGAGAGAGGAGGCTAGAGGAGGGAGAGAAAGGGGAGAGAAGGGGTGAGAAAGGGGGAGAGAAAGAAGGAGAGAGAGTTTGGGGACAGAGAGGAGGGGAGGGGGAGAGAGAGAGGGTGAGAGAGAGTGAGTGCAGAGAGAGTGGGGGGAAAAGTGGGGGTGTGACTGGGGGAGAGAGAGAGTGTGGGGAGAGTGGGGAGACAGAGAAGGGAGACAGAGTGGGGGGACAGAGTGGGGAGAGAGTGGGGGGAGAGTGGGGGGAGAGAGTGGGGGAGGGAGAGTGTTAGGGAGGGAGGGAGAAAGAGTGAGCAAGTTAGGTGACAGAGTGGGGGAGGGAGTTAGTGGAGAGAGAGGGGAGAGAGAGAGAGAGAGATAGGGTAGAGAGGGGGGTGAGAGAAAGGTGTAGAGAGGGGTTGAGAGAGACGGTAGAGAGAGAGGGAGAGAGGGGGAGAGAGAGGGCGAGAGAGGGGTGTGGAGAGAGGGTGGAGCGAGAAAGAGTCATGGAGAGAGGGGGAAGAGAGAGGAGGTAGACCGAGATAGAGACAGGGGAAGAGAGGTGGGAAGAGGGGTGGGGGGAGTGTGAGGGGGAGAGAGAAGGGGAGAGAGGGGGAGAGAGGGGGAGAAAGAGAGGGGGTGGAAGGAGGGAAGTGTAGAGGGTGAGTGTGGGTGTGAGCGAGGGGAGTGAGAGAGTGAGAGGTAGAGAGGGGGTGAGAGAGAGAGAGGTGTAGAGAGAGGGGTTGAGAAAGAGACAGTAGGGAGAGAGAGTGGGAGAGAGGAGGGGAAATATGGTGAGAGAGGGGGCGAGAGAGGGGTAAGGAGAGAGCGGGGAGTGAGAGAGAGAGTCGTAGAGAGAGGGGGAAGAGAGAGGAGGTAGAGTGAGATAGATACTGGGGAAGAGAGATAGGGAAAGGGGAGAGGGGGGAGAGAGAGGAGGAGAGAGGGTGAAGAGAGAGGGGGAGAGAGGGGAGAAAGAGAGGGGGTGGAGGGAAGGAAATGGAGAGGGGGAGTGTGGGTGTGAGAGAGGGGGAGAGAGAGGGGAGTGAGTGAAGGAAATAGAGGATCGTGAGTGACAGGGTGAGAGAGAGAGGGAGGAAGAGAGGGAGGGAGTGAGAAAGGGGGGCAGAGTGAGGTGACAGAGTGAGGGGAGAGAGAGAAGACAGAGAGAGCTGCAGAGAGAGAGGGGCGAGAGAGGAAGGGTGAAAGAAGGGATGGAGATGAGGCAAGGGAGAAGGCGCAAGGGAGAGAGGAAAGAGAGTCAAAGAGAGAGGGGGAGAGAGACAGGCGACAGAGAGGGGGCAAGGGAGAGGGAGAGAGGGAAGAGGGGAGGGGGAGAGAGAGATGGGGAGATAGAGAGGCAGTAGAGAGTGAGAGGGGGAGAGGCGGGCAGAGAGCGGGCGAGAAAGAGGGGGAAGAGAAATGGGGAGAGTGAGGGGGAGAGTGAGGGGTGTGAGAGAGCGGAGGTGAGAGAGCAGGCGGGGTGAGGGGGTGAGAGAGAAGGGGAGAGTGAGGGGGTGAGAGAGAGAGGGGAGAGAGTGGGGAGAAAGGGGGGAGAAAGACTGGGAGAAAGAGGGGGAGATGGGGGAGATAGAGTGGGAGAGGGGGCAGAGAACTGGATGAGAAAGAGAGGAAGAGAGTGAGGGGAAGAGAGTGAGGGGGAGAGAGGGAAGGGGAGAGAGGAAAGGGGAGAGAGGGAAGGGGAGAGAGGTGGGAAGAGAGGTGGGGAGGGAGATGGGGAGATAGATGGGGAGATAGACGGGGAGAGAGATGGGGAGAGAGATGGGGAGAGAGTTGGGGAGAGTGGGGAGAGTGTGGGGTAAGAGAATGGGGAGAGAGAGTGGGGAGAGAAAGTGGGGAGAGAAAGTAGGGGGAGAAAGTGGGGGGATAGAGATTGTGGAGAGAGAGTGGGGGAGAGTGTGGCCGGTGAGAGTTGGGGGGGGGAGAGAGTGGGAAGGGAGAGGGTTAGGGATGGAGGGAGTGAGAGAGAGAGAGGGGAGACAGTTAGGTGACAGGGTGTGGGAGAGAGTTAGTGAAGAGAAAGAGAGGGGGGAGAGAGAGTGAGGGGTAGAGAGACGGGGTGAGAGACAGTATAGAGAGATGGGGAAAGAGGCGGTGAGAGAAGGAGAGAGGGAGTATATGGTAGAGAGGGGGACAGAGGGGGAGAGCGATGGGGAGATTGAAGGGGAGAGAGAAGACCGAGAGAGGGTAGAGGGAGAGAAGTAAAGAGACGGGGGGAGTGTGTGTTTGAGAAAGGGGGGAGAGAGGGGGCAGTGAGTGGGGGAGAGGAACGATAGTGAATGACAGGGTGAGAGAGGGAGGAAGGGAGAGAGGGAGGGAGTGAGAGAGGGAAGGAAAGTGAGGTGACAGAGTGAGGTGAGAGTGAGGGGCAGAGAGAGGCGAGAGAGGGGAGAGAGAGAGGGGAGAGGGAGAGGGGGAGAGAGAGGGGGGGAATGAGAGAGGGGGAGAGAGAGTGGGAGAGAGAGGGGGGGAGAGAGAGAGGGGAGAGAGGGGGGAGACGGGGGAGTGAGAGGGGAGGGTGAGGAAGGGGGAGACGGTGTGGGGAGAGAGGGGGAAAGAAAGGAGGTGAGGGAAAGAGAGCGGGAAGAGAGAGAGGGAGAGCGGGGGGTCAAATGAGAGGGTCCAGTGAGGGGGTTAGATTGAGGGGGTTTGAATGAGAGGGTTCAAGAGGGGGAGAGAGAGGAGGAGAAAGAGGAGAAGCGAGAGGAGGAGAGAGACGGGGAGAGAGGGGGAGAGAGGAGTGCGAGAGGGGGGAGGGGGAGAGAGGGGGAGAGAATGGGGAGAGAGAGGGGGAGAGTAGGGTAGATTGGGGGAGAGAGTAGGGTAGAGGAGGGAGAGAATGGGAGAGAGGGGAGAGTGGGGGGAGAGAGGCGGGAGAGACGTGGGAGAGAGAGTGTATAGACAATGGGATGTCGAGAGAGTGGGTCGAGTGAGGGGGGGCCAAGTGAGACGCGGTTGAGTGAGGGGTTCGAGTGAAGGGCTCGAGTGAGTGGGGTAGAGTGAGGGGGGTCGAGTGAGGGAACTGAGAGATGGGATCAAGAGAGGGAGTTTGAGAGAGGGGGAAAAGAGGTGGAGAGAGGGGATTAAGAGAGGGGAGAAAGAGAGGGGGAGAGAGGGGATCATGTGAGAGAGAGGTGGAGGGCAGGGGAGAGAGAGAGGGTTCAAGTGAGGCGGTTCGAGTGAAGGGGTCGTGAGGTGGGGTCGAAAGAGGCGAGTCGTGAGAGGGTGTCAAGAGATGGTGTAAAGTGAGGGGGTTTGAAAGAGGGGCGGTCGAGAGAGGGGTATCAAGAGAGAGGGATGTCAAGTGAGAGGGAGAGAGGGGGAAAGAGGGAGGGGGAGAGAAAGGGGGAGAGAGGGGAGGAGAGAGACGGGGAGAGCGACGGGGGAGAGAGAGGGAGAGACAGGATTAGTGAGAGGGGGAGGGTGAGGAAGGGGAGAGGGAGTATGGAGAGAGGGGAACAGAAAGGGGGTGAGTGGGGAGAGAGAGTGCTTTCTGAGAGGGGGAAGAGAGAAGGGGAGAGAGGGATGAGAGAGGGAGTCGAGAGAGGTGGAGTCGAGAGAGGGGGAGTCGAGAGAGGGGGTGGAGTGAGGGGATCGAGTGAGGGGGTCGAGTGAGCGGGTTGAGAGAGGGGGGAGGGGAGAGATGGGGAGAGAGGGATGAGAGAGAGGAAGTCGAGAGAGGGCGTAGAGTGAGGGGGTTGAGAGAGGGGGAGAGAGGGAGGAGGGGGGAAAGGGGGTGGAGGGGGGAGAGAGGGGTTGGGGAGAGTGAGAGGGAGTCGAGAGAGGGTGTCGAGAGAGGGAGTTGAGAGAGGGGTAGATTGAGTGGTTTGAGGGGGGAGAGATGGGGAGGGGGGAGAGAGAGTGGGGAGAGAGGGGGTGGAGAAAGGTGGGTAGAGAGAGAAGGGTTGAGAGCGCGGGGTCGAGAGAGGGAGTTGAGAGAGGGGCTCGAGTGAAGGGGTCAAGTGAGGGGGTCGAGAGAGTGGATCGAGAAAGTGGGGGAGAGAGAGGGAGACAGGGGTGAGAGAGAGGGGTGAGGTGGGGAGAGAGAGAGAGGAAAGAGAGGGGGTCGAGAGAGGGGGTCGAGAGAAGGGGTCGAGAGAGGGAGATCGAGAGAGGGAGGTCGAGAAAGGGGGTCGAGAGAGGGTGTGACAGAGGGTGTGACAGAGGGGGTGAGAGAGGGGGTGAGAGAGGGGTGAGAGAGAGGTGTGAGAGAGGGGTGAGAGAATGGGTAAGGCGGGGAGAGAGAGGGGAGAAAATGGGGAGAGAGGGCAGAGAGAGAGGGGGCAGAGAGAGGGGGAAAAAGTGATGGAGAGGGAGAGAGAGTGAAGGGAGAAAGAGGGAGAGAGCGAGGTGTGAGCAAGAGAGACGGGCGAGAGATGGGGCGAGCGAGAAAGAGAGAAAGTGAGTGAGTGGACGGAATGCGAGAGAGAGTCTGGGAGATCGAGAGAGCGAGAACGATAAGGGATTGAGAGAGAGAAAGAGAAAGAGAGTAAGATAGAAAGAGGGGGAGAGCGAAATAGGGAGAGATATAGGGCGAGCCAGTGAGAACGGGACATCAGGGAGAGGCACGCGAGGGAGAGAGAGAGAGGTGCAAGTGTGAGTGAGTGAGGGGACAGAAATGCGAGACAGACTGAGAGATCGAGAGAGAGCATGATAAGGGGACAAGAGAGAGAAAGAGAAAGAGAGTAAGATAGAAAGAGGGGGAGAGCGAGCTAGGGAGAGATACATGGTGAGCCAAAGAGAGAGGGATGTGAGGGAGAGGCACGCGAGGGAGAGAGAGAGAGTTCGGTGAGAGACAGGGATGAGGTGGAGAGTGAGTGAGGGGTTTGGAGCAAGAGTGAGTGAGAGGTTGAGAGAGAGAGAATGAGTGAGGGGAAGAGATTTGGAGACAGAGGGTGAGAGGGGGTGAGAGAGAGAATGAGAGTGGGTGGGTGAGAGAGGGGATAGAGGAAAAGAGACAGAAAGTCAGAGAGAGATGTCTCAGGGAGGACCAGTACAGCAGAGGTGAAAGCAGGTCCCTCACAAGATGATGTGAATGAAGCCTAGAATTTAGCTGTACCTTAACCAGCTCTGTGTCTATGTCCTGTCTTCCATGTCTGAATACAGAAGGTCACTAACCCCTCCCTGTGCTGTTTACTGTGAATGATCTTACCGGCTGCAGGATTTACTGAAGGCTCCAGATCTCCCTCTCCATCTCTCTCTGACTGACCAAGCGTTTTTGATGTGGTTATGGCCGAGACAGGAGTTAGGAATTCGGCTGTGACAGGAACATCCTGAGGACCTACAGGAGACAGAGAAACAGACAGAATGGGAAATTAGACTGATGCAGTGAGGGTTAGACAGAATCCCACAGAGATCTGGAAAATCCCAGGCTCCATCCCTGGCCTGTGCTGCTGCGTCTCTCTGGACTGGGGAATTCCATTGGCTCAGGATCTAGAGAAGCTGCAAGTGTGAGAGACACTGACAGAGGCAGCAATTAGATCCACACAGTGAGGGATACCACATGGAGAGAGACTGAGTGATATCACCAGATTGCAGGAAGGTATCAGGATCACACAATGGTCATGATAAAAGGGTTGTGATTCATGGTGCATGGGGATCAGTACTCAGTGACAGGTGAGCTACGAGTGGGACAGGTGATGGCCTCCTGCTATTCTCACCCGACTGTTCATCCAGATGTTAATGCTGGGGTCCAATATAACCCATCTAACTGCTTAATATCCTTTTAGGAAGGAAATCTATTATAGACAGCGGGTCTGGCCTACACATGATCCAGATCCAGAGCGATGGGGTTGACTCTAAACAGCTCTCTGTAATCATCCAGCAAGGCATTCAGCTGAAGGGCAGCTCGGGGTGGGCATGCGATGCTGGCCAGCCAGAGACAGCAACATCCCATGAGTGAATTAATCATAACACTGCTGGGAGCAGTGTCCTGGTCAACCATATCGGTAAGCTTATGGGCAGGACTTTAAACTGACAGATAGGATGCAGGGTCAGGGTTCAGGTGAAAGGAGCTTTCCAAATCCAAACAGAAATGGCAATGTAGCTGAAGGCAAGCAGAAAGGAACAGAAAGAGACAGAGTTTAACTGAAATTGTACATCAGTGAATTGGACTGTGACAAGAAATTGTGGAAAGAGTCAATCGTAATGTTCTTTTTTGGACTGGATAAAGTCTCTGCACTAAGGTGGATGGACTGTGGCACAGAGATAAATGAGATTTAGTGGTGACACGGTGAACAAAAGGTGGAACATGAATATTTTATTGTTCACCTCCTTGAGGGGTCTCAGGGAGTGCAGGATGGATATCCCTGACAGTAATGGGTAACAAAGGCATTACAGAGAAAGCATTTGGCCTCAGATGATGAAGCTGAATCAGTCTGAATGCAGATTCTGGGTAACGTGTGTCAAAAACACAAGCAGGAGAATAGTTTAGAGGCTGCCTAACAGCATTTCATTGCTCAGCCCTGTTCCACATTCCAATGTATTCCTCTGTAATACAAAGGCACTGTGATAATTCTGGGAGACTTCAATCTTTGTATAATCTGGGACAGTCACATCGGCAAAAGTGATGTTCTCCGAACTCCTCTTTGAATGTTTCTGTCAGTGTTTCTTTGAATAACACGTTTTGCAAACGGCCAGGGAGGTGACTATCTCAGATCGACCGTTGGGTGATGACGCTGTGGGAAGGAGTAATGTCACACTGAGATATCCTCTGGGAAATTGTTGTGTAGTGGAATTCAGCGAGATGATGGATTGTTAAAGTGACCATAAAGCACACCCTACAATCACAACCAAAGCCATTAACATGTGTTTGAGAGGAGAACTGGCCAAGGTAAACAGGGGAAACAGTAAAGTGTATGGCTGGAAATGGACAGTGGAAAACATTCACAGTCATAGAGATGTACAGCACAGAAGCAGACTCTTCAGTCCATCTCTTTCACGCTGCCCACATACGCTAACATAATTTTGTCTCACTTGCCAGCACTTGGCCCAAATTCCCCTCAAACTTTCCTGTTTGTATACCCATCCAGATGCCTTTTAGATGCAATAATTGTACCAACCAGTCTCCACCCCTTAATCTGGCAGGTCATTCCATACACGGAACACCCTCCACATCAAAACGTTGTCCTTTACGTTCCTTTTATATCTTTCCCCACTCATCCTGAAACTAGGCCCTCCAGTTCTGGACTACCCCACCCCAGGGAAAAGACCTTGTCTGTTAAACCTAACCATACCCCTCATGGCTTTATAAACCTCCATATGGGTTACCTCTCGGCCTCAGACATTCCAGGGAAAACATCCCCAGCCCATTTAACCTCTCCCTTTAGCTCAAATCCTCCAAACCTGTCAGCATCTTTGCAAATCTTTTCTGAACCCTTTCAGTTTACACAACATCATTCCAATAGGGAGGAGACAAGAATTGCATGCAATATGTCAAAACTGGCTTATCCAATGTCCTGTACAGCCACAACATGACCTCCCAACTCCTCGACTCAATGCACTGATTATTAAACACAAGCATACCAAACACCTTCTTCACTATCCAATCGACCCACAATTCTCGTTTCAAGGAACAATGAACCTGCACTCCAAGGTCTCTTTGTTCAGAAACACTCCCTGGGACCTTAACATTAAGTGTATCAGTCCTGCGAAGAGTTGCTTTCCCAAAATGCAGCACCTCACATTTATCAAAATGAAGCTCCATCTCCCACTCCTCAGCCCATTGGCCCATCAGTTCACCATCCCGTTGTAATGTGAAGTAACATTCTTCACTGTCCACTACACCTCCAATTTTGGTGTCATCTGCAAACTTACTACCTACACCTGCTGTGTTCACATCCAAATCATTTATATAATTAATGGAAAGTAGTGGACACAGCACCGATCCTTGTGGCACTCCACTGGTCACAGGTCTCCAGTCTGAAAAAAAAACAATCCTCCACAACCACCCTCTGTCTTCTACCTTCGTGCCAGTTCTGTCTCCAAATGGCTGGTTTTCCCTGTATTCCATGAGATCTATCCATGCTCTCCAATCTCCCATGTGGAAACATTTCGAACACCTTACTGAAGTCCATATCGCTCACATCCACTGCTCTGCCCTCATCAATCCTTTTGTTACTTCTTCAAAAAACTCAATATTTTGAGCCATGATTTCCCACGTACAAAGCAATGCTGACTATCCCCAATTAGACATTGCCTTTCTAAACACATGTAATTCCTGTCCCTCATGTATCCATCTTTCCACGTGCCCACGACTGACGTCAGGCGAACCAATCTGTAGTTCCCTGGCTTGTCCTTACCGCCCTTCTTAAACAGTGGCACCACGTTAGCCCAACCTCCAGTCTTCTGGCATCTCACCTGTGTCTATCGATGATACAAATACCTCAGTAAGAGGCCCAGCAAACACTCCTCTAGCTTCCCACAGAGATCGAGAGTACACCCGATCAGGTCCTGGGGATTTATCCACCTTTAACCATTTCAAGACATCCAGCACCTCCTCCTCTGTAATATGGACATTTTGCAAGATGACATCATCTGTTTCCCATTGCGATTTCCCAAACCATCATTCTATTCTATATCTTCCTGGTCCTTCTCTACAGGAAATACTTGTTCAGTTTCTCCCTCATCTCCTGCATGTCCACGTGCAGGCTGCCATGATCTTTGAGGACTCTATACTCTCCCCAGTGACGTTTTTGTCCTTTGTGGATTTATAAAAACATTTTGGATTCTCCCTAAACCTATTTGCCAAACAATCTCATGTCCCCTTTTTTCCCTCCTGATTTCCCTCTATCCCTACCCAACACTGCACTCACCCCCTCCCTGATTGATCCCTTCCCAACACTGTAATCTCCCCCTCCCTGACTGATCCCTCCACAACACTGCAATCTCCCCCTTCCTTAGTGATACCTACACAATTCTGAACTCACCACTCCCCCCCCCCCCCCCACCAGAAGGTTAGATCGCATGGAATCCAGGGGGCATTGGCAAACTGGGTACACAATTGGCTTGATGGTAAGAAGCAGAGGGTAACAGTCAGACTGGAGGCCTGTGACTAGTGGTGTGCCTCAGCGGTCATAGAATCATAGAATCCCCCCTCTGTGGAAACAGGCCCTTCGGCCCAACAAGTCTACTGGCCCTCTGAAGTTTATTCCACCTAAACACATTCCCCTAATTTATTACTCTACATTTACCCCTGACTAATGCAACTTACTTACACATCCATGAACAGTATAGGCAATTGAGCATTGCCAATTTACTTGACCTGCATATCTTTGGATTGTGGGAGGAAACCGGAGGACCCAGAGGAAACCCACGCAGACATGGGGAGAACGTACTAACTCAGTTGGGGTGGCATAGTAGCTCAGTGGTTAGCACTGCTGCCTAACCGTGCTAGGGACACGGGTTCGACCCCAGCCCCAGGTGACTGTCTGTATGGAGTTTGCACATCCTCCCAGTGTCTGCGTGGGTTTCCTCTGGGTGCTCCGGTTTCCTCCCACAGTCCAAAAATGTACAGGTCAGGTGAATTGGCCAGACTAAATTGTCCATAGTGCTGGGTGCATTCGTCCAGGGTAACTATTGGGCAGGGAGAATGGCTCTGGGTGGGTTACTTTTCGGCAGGTCGGTGTGGACTTTTTGGGCCAAATGGCCTGTTTCCATACTGTCGGAAATCTAACCCTAACAGAATCTAACCCACACAGACCATCCTGTGAGGTTGGAGTTGAACCCAGATCCACGGTGCTGTGAGGCAGCAGTGCTAACCACTGAGCCATTGTGCCACGGAGCTTGTCAGTGCTAGGCCCATTGCTGTTTGTTATCTATATCAATGATTTGGATGGGGATGTTTAAGGCATGATTAGAAAGTTTTCAGATTACACTAAAATAAGTGAGGAAGGTTCTCAACAATTGCAACAGGGCCTTGATCAGCTGGGGAATTGGGCTGAGAAATGGCAAATGGAGTTTAATACTCACAAGTGCGAGATCTAGCATTTTTAAAAGTCACATCAAGACTGGGGTTTCATGGTGAATGGTAGGGCCTGAAGGAGTGTCGAGGAACAGAGGGACCTTGGATTCCAGGAGCACGGCTCTCTGAACTCAGGGAGACAGGGCAGTGAAGAAGGCTTTTGGCACACTGGGCTCTTCATCAGTCAGGGCTTGGAATATCGAAGTTGGGAAGTTCTGTTGTAGTTGTACAGTGACCAGACTGGAGAGTCACGCCAACACGATTAACCAGATCATCCACGTCCCAATCAGAGATTATGGTGAGCAGTAAAACCACATCCTGTGCAGTAACGGGATGATGGAACAGCTGAGGGAGGAGCTCAGACAGCCCAGCCGAAGGGAAAGTCCCATCCCGCGTTAGTGACAAACAGCATCAATATTTGTTCCAGGAGAACCCCCACACCAACGTCTCTCACTGTCAGTGACAGCAGCTCACCAAGGGCTGGGTTAATAACAGCTGTAAGGACACTCTCGGTGGGACACCTGGGCTTGGTATGAGGGATTCCACTTAACCCAAGTGACCAAAGGTAGGATGAAGTCCAAATTATCGGAGTTGTATAAAAAAGGTATTTGGATGGGCTACCATGATTACCTCCCACTTACTGTGGAGATGGAGGGAACATTGCGAGGGACCATTCTTACGTAAATGGGAAGGAACAGGTCATACCATGACATTCCCATAGCCTGTTATGTGAGAATTCGGCTCCTCTCACATCAAGCTGTGGTCGTAACCGCACCCACCTTGATATATCTCGGGATACCGGTGGTTAGGATTGCAGGCTGTAACAGATGGGTATGATCATGGTGAATAATGCCTGGATACACCCCCAGGGGCTGGAAGGTAGATGGAACTCCCCGGGTGATCACCTTAGCTTCATTCATTTGCAGTGTTTGGGTGTTCCTGGCTGGGCCAGTATTGATTTCATGCCCATAGTTGCCATTACGACAGATTGGCCATATTAAATTTCCCATTGTGTCAAGGGATATTCGGGCTAGCTGGAATAGCCGTAGGAAATGTAGGGTTTCAGGGATATCATTGGGGGAGTGGGTCTGACTTGGATTCTCTTCAGAGGGTCATTGTGGACTCAATGGGCCGAACGGTCTGATTCTGTTCTGTCAAGATTTTATGATATCACTTATCAGCTCTAAGACTTAGGGTGTAGGTTTGCTCGGTGATAGGTTTGATATCCAGACGTTTCGTTACCTGGCTGGGTAGCATCATCAGTGGCAACCTCCAAGTGATGCTATAAGACCATCGGTTTGGAAAACGTACACAATGGCTTCTGCACAGACAGCTGGCTACACTGACAACAAGCATAACCAGCTTTTAAAATTAGGTTTGGAATTTATTGCATAAGCTTCTTTCCTTTCCATTCAAGTGGATGAGTTGGGGGAGATGTCACAAACTCCTGGTTAAAACACAGATAGATAGCCAAGGTTTATTGGCCAAGGAAATCTCCCAAATCACAAAACACGCACACCAGGCACAGCGCAAACACAGCATCGTGTAAAAGGCAACAGTTATTCTGGACAGCCGTATCCACCAAACAAATGAGGGCCCAGACAGGAAGGCACCGGCTCCTGCTACACAAAGAAACTAACAGCAACAAGCCATCCAAATGATTGGCAATGCTTCAAACTATTAACGGATTCTCCTAACTGGCCACAACGAGAGAAAGTTCCTGAAAACAATCCAGAATTGAATAAAAACAGGGTTTATCTGTAGACTGATTGCCTGAATCTGTGGAGGCCTTGTGAGGTGACCAGCATGGCAAGAGACAGAGACCATCTGACCATCCAGAGAGAGAGAGGGCGAGAGAAAACAGTTTCGCAGACCCAGAGGCAGAACCAGAGAGAGAGAGCGAGAGAGAGAGAGACAGGCTGAAGCAAACCCCAGGGGCATGGGAGAGAGGGAATGTGAAAATCCATTGAGAGAGAGAGTTGGAACCAACTGGAATAACGAGTGTCACCCCTTCAGTCTGGCCATGTTATAACTCCTCAGTCTTAGTCTGACTTCCCCTTCTCTCCCTCTCTCTGTCCCCTCTCTCTCTGTCCTTCTGTCTGTCTCTTCTCTCACACACACACTCTTTCTCTCACTCTCTCCCTCTCCCTGTCTCTGTCTCTGCCTCTCTTTCTCCCATCCCCCTTCTCCATCCCCACTCTCTCCATCTCTGTCTCTTTTTCTCACCCTCCCTTTCTTTTTTTTCGCTATTTCAGACCTGAAAGATCTCACCCAATTTTGTACCCCCTCAAAAATACTATGCCCTTCATTTTCACTGCCCTCCCAAATTTATCCCCTTTCCCAAATATCTTCCCTCCGAAATACTTACCTTACCAACTGTGCACCCCTCAAATATTTCGCTGCCCCCAACATTGCTGTGAGCCCCACTCCCTGGGGCAGAGGTAGTTGAGTGGAAAAGTGTGAAGCTGGAAAAGCCGAGCAGGTCAGGCCTGAACCATCGACTCTCCTGGCTGACACGCTGTGCTTCCCCAGCTCCACACTTTGTAACTCTGACTCTCCAACATCTGCAGTCCTCACTTTCTCACACAGGTAAATGAGTCTGGGTTGACTGACTGGCCTGTGGCTGTTTTCATGCACAGCAAGATCCCAGTCCCAGAATTATAGAAGGCTTGTATCACAGATGGTGTCCTTTCTGCCCATTCCCCCCCTCCCCCATTAAATAATCCTGTTCAGGATCCTCAGGATTGTCCCCTGAATGGCCTCACTGACTATCCTTTCTGTGGAGACCTCTTCTCCGTGTTATGGTTCTGTTCGCCGAGCTGGGAATTTGTGTTGCAGACGTTTCATCCCCTGTCTAGGTGACATCCTCAGTGTTTGGGAGCCTCCTGTGAAGCGTTTCTGTGATGTTTCCTCCAACATTTATAATGGTTTATCTCTGCTGCTTCCGGTTGTCAGTTCCAGCTGTCCGCTGCAGTGGCCGGTATATTGGGTCCAGGTCGATGTGACAGGGGACGAAACGTCTGTAACACAAATTCCCAGCTCGGTGAACAGAACCACAACAACGAGCACCCGAGCTACAAATCTTCTCCCAAACTTTGAACACCTCTTCTCCATCCTGTCTCAGACTTTGCGTCTCATGCTGTCCCTCCCTCAATCTCTCTGTCTCTCACAGCAGCCCCTCCTTTCTCCACCAACCCTAAAACCCCATCAAACAGTCCCCCGTCTCTGGCTGTCCCACTCCCCCCTTGTCTCCCAATCTCCCGCTTCCCATGTAGATCCACAGCTCCTGAGCTGGAGGACATGGTGCAGAGACTAACACACCTTTTGACTGACTGCTGTCATGCACAGAAAGATCCCACTCTGCAACCATTCCCCAGCCACACACACTGTCCTTCTCCCTCCATATGTGTCCTTCTTCCTCTCCCTGTTTCTGACTGCCCATCTCTCTCTCTCCTCAATTTCTCCATCCCCACTCTCTCCATGTCTCTCTTTCTCTTTTTGTCACCCTCCCCTTCTCTTTTTCTTCATTTCAGACTCAATGAGAAAAGTCCTTTTATGTCCCTTACACTAACCCCCTCCCCACAGTCGGGGTAACATTCGGGAGAGACCAGGAAAAGGTTGATCCCCCGCATTAACTGTACAGCATCCAGCGAGACAGAGACCAACTCTTCCCAATGTCCCTTCCCCAGTCACTGGGACAGGGGTCTAGGGAGACAGAGGGAGAGAAACTACAAGAGAGAAAGAGAGATGGGTAGACAGACAGTGAGAAGGAGGGAGAGAATAAGAGAAAGACAGGCAGGCAGAGGGTGGGAGAGAAAGTGAGAAGAACTGAAAAAGAGCAGGAGAGAGGCAGAGAGAGAAAGGGAGAGAGAGAGAGTAAAACCCCAGGAAGAGAAATACAATGTCAGACAGATACAAGGTGAAAAAGGGAGGCAAAGACAGGGAGTGAAGGTCAGATAGACAGCAAGAGAGAAAACCCAGGGAGAGATATAGGACAGAGAGAGAGTGAGAGAGAGAGGGGAGTTGCAGCAGCAGCATAGAGCTGAGAGAGTGGAGTGGGGGGGGGGGGGTTGTGATGCAACGAGAATGATTTACAGACAAGAAAGGCAAGATCCCACAGAGCTGAGAGAAAGATGCAGAGAGAGATGAGCAAGGTGTTGGTTTTGGGGAAGATTGAATGATTAAACATTCCTGAAAAACATGATGGGGTGACAAAGGGGCAGAGTGTTGGAGGAAGGGAATCTGCAGGGAAATGTCCACAGGGCAGAGATATGAAGGATGTTGTGAGATAGGCATTGAAGGAAAAATGTGGGAGAGACAGCTGGGAACACAGAAATATACATAAGAGCTCTCATGGGAGTGGGAAGCAGTGAGATCGGTGGGATCAGACTGTGCAGCTGCCCCCTCTCGAGCATCTTGCGCCTTTGTCTCTCCTCAGTGAAGAGCTCGCATCTTGTGGTAAAATTCCCACAGACAGCCTGAATCCTACAATGTGTGTGTGTGTGTGTGTGTGTGTGTGTGTGTGTGTCTGTGTGTGTGTGTCTGTGTGTGTGTGTGTGTGTGTGTCTGTGTGTGTGTGTCTGTGTGTGTGTGTGTATGTGTGTGTATGTGTGTGTATGTGTGTATGTGTCTGTGTGTCTGTGTGTGTGTGTGTGTGTGTGTGTGTTCTCTCTCTCTGGTTCCACCCCCTGTCTGATGATTCCGTACAGCAGAATAAGTTGATTCTCTGTCTCTGTACTGTCCGGGTTTCAGCTCCCAAATCAAATGCTAAATCATCCACGATCCTATTGAATAGTAGAGCAGGCTCGAGGGGATGAATGGTCTCCTCCTTTTCCTATTTCGGATGGTCTTATGTCCTTAACACTATCTCCCAACTCTTGGCCCCCACACTGGAGGTTATGACTCCACAAGGCCCTGATCTGTAGAGGGCTGCACTCTTCCGTGAGTCTCGGGGGGAACCAGCCTGATTTGGAATGGAGTTGCAGCCTCTCAGTGAGAAGTGAAATCTCCTCGAGATTCCCCTCAGTCTCTCACTGTAAGGTGGAGCAGGCCAGTCTCAGGGAAGCAAACAACAGGCCAGGTCTGCCCTGTCCTCCAGCTCCATTTTAGAAGGCCACATGGGAGGGGCTTGGTTCCTTCATCAGCTTCCCGTGCTCTCCCTTCTGGGTTAGGGTGGGGGCCGAATGGCCTTGCTCCTGGCTCTTATTGAGGTGCAGGCTGGCTATGATTGGGTTATACAGGGCATGCCCCTGGAGTGACGTCAGTTAGCTCAGTTGGCTGGACAGTTGGTTTATAATGCTGAGGAAAACCAATAGCGTGTGTTCAATTCCCACACCAGCTGGGGTTACACTGAAGGACTCTCCTTCCCAACCTCTCCCCTCAGCTGGGCCATGGTGACCCTCTGATTAAATCCCCACCAGACCCCGCTCTGTAATGAGGAGCTGTCCCATACTCTGGTAAGACTACGTTGACATTAAATTGGTTTGTACCTGGAGCACTGTGTTCAGTGCTAGTCACTGCATTGTCAGAGGGATATTAGTGTGTGGGGAAGATTTACTGCTTGAATCCCCACTGGAATGAGCAGCACTCTCTTTCCCCCAGTTAATTCACTTTTGCAGCCTTTGTGTCTTTGGAGACAGGAGGACCATTTCACCTGAAACAGCAGCTGGATTTTATATTCATGAGCACCCAATAAGATTGGCTAGTTTACATACACACACACACACACACACACACACACACACAAACACACACAAGCACACACTATATCTCTCACACACATATATGCACAGATATACACTCCATCAAATACACACACGGGCACACTCTCTCACACATACACGCAGACACACTGTCTCTCACACAGACACACTCTCTCTCTCATTTACACGCACACTCTCACACACACTCTCATTCTCTCACACGCCCACTCATTCTCATGTACATAGACATTCTCTCTCTCACACACACAGTCTCTGTCTCTCACACACACAGACATTCTCTCTCACACACATACACACAGACAGACATACAAACATACAGACACACGATGCCTCAAACACACACAGACACACTCTCTCTCACACACACATACACACAGTCTCTCTCATTTACACACACACTCACACACACACACTTATTCTCTCACACACCCACTCACTCTCACGCACACAGACACTCTCTCTCACACACAAACACTCTCTGTCTCTCACACACTCACACTCTCTCTCACACACACACTCTGTCTCTCACACACACAGACATTCTCTCTCACATGCATACACACAGACAAGCAGACACACGCTCCCTCAAACACACACATACACACTCTCTCTCACACACACATAAACGCACAGTTACTCTCTCTCTCACACACATACACACGCAGACACAATCTCCCTCAAACACACATAGACACACTCTCTCTCACACACATACACACGCAGACACACGCTCCCTCAAATATGCATAGACACACTCTCTCACACACACACGGACACCCACACTCTCTCTCACACGCACTCTCTCTCACACACAGACCCACTCACTCTCACACACACCTGCACACAGACACACTCTCCTATACACACACTATTTCTCACATAAGACACACTGTCATACACACACACAGACACATACACACATCGACACAGACACATACACATATAGACACACAGACACATTCTCTCTCACACACACACTCTCAAACACACATACACACTCTCTCTCACACACATACACACTCTCTCACACACACCCTCACTCACACACATGCACACAGAGACACACACCCTAACACACACACACAGCCACACACTCTCACATGAACATGCACTTCTCTCTCACGCACACATATACAGACACACAGAGATACACATGCATCCACTCTTTCACACACACAAACACGGGCAGTCTCTTTCTCTCTCTCTCTCTCTCTCTGACTGTTTCCCTCTCTCTCTCACACACACACACACACACACACAGCTGGCATGGTTGAGGTATTGCTGGAGAAATGATTTCTCCGAGGACTGAACCCTGATCTCACTTGATGACTGCTCCAGGGGGACAGACAGCAGCTACAGATGGACTTGTTGGATCTTCCTGTGCCCCACCTCTTGCATCGACAGCGTTAGTCTGTTTGGGTGCCTGCTTTACTAAAACGTCTCCAAGCAACAAGTAACAATAGATTGATGAAAGTTTTCCCCCAAACCATGTTTCAGACACATGCTGCTGTTATTTTTCACTGATTGTTTAAAATGATCGGAATCTTCTGAAATGGGGAGTGGCTTCCATTTCAAATTACGACACCAGAGTGCCTCAGGAACCCTGAGGAAATGATCAGGGAATTACATCTGTTCTTTCTATCTTCTGCACTCTGTACCACCGGATGGTTCTCCCTCAGTACCTCAGATAGTTCTCCCTGAATACCTCAGATAGTTCTCCCTCAATACCTCAGATAGTTCTCCCTCAATACCTCAGAGTGTGCTCCCTAAATACCTCAGAAAGTGCTCCCTCAATACCTCAGAAAGTGCTCCCTCAATACCTCAGAAAGTGCTCCCGCAGTACCTCAGATAGTTCTCCCTGAATACCTCAGATAGTTCTCCCTCAATACCTCAGAGTGTGCTCCCTAAATACCTCAGAAAGTGCTCCCTCAATACCTCAGAAAGTGCTCCCTCAATACCTCAGAAAGTGCTCCCGCAGTACCTCAGATAGTTCTCCCTCAATACCTCAGATAGTTCTCCCTGAATACCTCAGATAGTTCTCCCTCAATACCTCAGAGTGTGCTTCCTAAATACCTCAGAAAGTGCTCCCTCAATACCTCAGAAAGTGCTCCCTCAATACCTCAGATAGTGCTCCCTCAGTACCTCAGATAGTTCTCCCTCAGTACCTCAGATAGATCTCGCTCAATACCTCAGAGAGTACTCCCTCAATAGCTCAGAAAGTGCACCCTCACTACCTCAGATAGTTCTCCCTCAATACCTCAGAAAGTGCTCTCTCAGTACCTCAGATAGTTCACCCTCAGTACCTCAGATAGTTCTCCCTCAATACCTCAGGTAGTGCTCCCTGAATACCTCAGATAGTTCACCCTCAATATCTCAGATAGTGCTCCCTCAATACCTCAGAAAGTGCTCCCTCAGAACCTCAGATAGTTCTCCCTGAATACCCCAGATAGTTCTCCCTCAATACCTCAGATAGTGCTCCCTCAACACCTCAGAAAGTGCTCTCTCAGTACCTCAGATAGTGCTCCCTCAATACATCAGAAAGTGCTCCCTGAATACCTCAGATATTTCTCCCTCAGTACATCAGAAAGTGCTCCCTCAATACCTCAGATAGTGCTCCCCAGTAACTCAGAAAGTGCTCCCTCAATACCTCAGATAGTTCTCCCTCAATCCCTCAGAAAGTGCTCCCTCAATACCTCAGAAAGTGCTCCCTCAGTACCTCAGAATGTGTTCCCTCAATCCCTCAGAAAGTGCTCCCTCAATACCTCAGATAGTGCTCACTCAGTACCTCAGAAAGTGCTCCCTCAATATCTCAGAAATTTGCACCCTCAGTACCTCAGATAGTGCTCCCCCTGTACCTCAGAAAATGCTCCCTCAGTACCTCAGAAAGTGCTCCCTCAATACCTCAGATAGTGCTCCCGAAATACCTCAGAGAGTGCCCCCTTCAATATCTAAGAAATCGCTCCAACAGTACCTCAGACAGTGCTCCCTCAAAACCTCAGAAAGTGCTCCTTCAATACCTCCGAAAGTGCTCCCTCGGTACCTCAGATAATGCTCCCTCAATTCCTCAGAATGTCCTCGCTCAATACCTCAGATAGTTTTCCCTCAGTACCTCAGATAATGCTCCCTCAATTCCTCAGACAGTGGTCTCTCAATACGACAGAAAGTGCTCCCTCAGTGCCTCAGATAGTGCTCCCTCAATACCTCAGAAAGTGCGCCCTTCAATATCTAAGAAAGTGCTCCCACAGTACCTCAGACAGTGCTCCCTCAAAACCTCAGAAAGTGCTCCCTCAATACGTCAGAAAGTGCTCCCTCAATACCTCAGATAATGCTCCCTCAGTGCCTCAGATAGTTCTCCCTCAGTACCTCAGATAGTGCACCGTCAATACCTCAGATAGTGCTCCCGCAATACCTCAGAGAGTGCCCCCTTCAATATCTAAGAAATCGCTCCAACAGTACCTCAGACAGTGCTCCCTCAAAACCTCAGAAAGTGCTCCCTCAATACGTCAGAAAGTGCTCTCTCAATACCTCAGATAATGCTCCCTCAGTACCTCAGATAGTTCTCCCTCAGTACCTCGGATAGTGCACCGTCAATACCTCAGAAAGTGCAACCTCAATACCTCAGAAAGTACTCCCTCAGTACCTCAGATAATGCACCCTCAATTCCTCAGAAAGTGGTCTCTCAATACCTCAGAAAGTGCTTCCTCAGTGCCTCAGAAAGTGCTCCCTCAATACCTCAGAAAGTGCTCCTTCAATACCTCAGATAGTTCTCCCTCAGTACCTCAGAAAGTGCTCCCTCAATATCTCAGAAATTGCTCGCTCAGCGCCTCAGAAAGTGCTCCCTTCAATATCGAAGAAAGTGCTCCCTCAGTACCTCAAACAGTGCTCCCTCAAAACCTCAGAAAGTGCTCCCTCAATACCTCAGAAAGTGCTCCCTCAATACCTCAGAAAGTGCTTCCTCAATACTTCAGAAAGTGCTCTCTCAATACCGAAGAAAGCATCACTTTGTTGTGTTTAACCCCCAAAGGCCCTTAGACAATAACTCCAGAAAACATTCACATCCTCAACACTTCAGGGGTCAGCCCAGCTCCCCCCCTCAGATTGTGTTCAAACCCCTTCAGACTGGAAGGACCCACATCCACCACTGTCCAAGATTGGAGCCCAGGTCCCCAGAACATTACTTGTCTCTCTGGATTAATTTTAGAATTCTTACAGTGTAGAAGCAAGCCATTCCGTCCATTGGCTCCACACTGACTGAACAGCATCCCACACAGACTCACATCCTCTCCTCTATCCCTGTAATGCTGCCTTTCCCATGGCATCTTTGGGCGATGGGAGGAAACTGGATCACCTGGAGGGAACCCGCACAGATAAAGAGAGAATGTGTAAACTCCACACAGACAGTCACCGGGAGTTAGAATCAAACCACTGAGACACTGTGCTGTCCTCTCTCCTTGGATGCCATCTCATCTAACCTTTTACTAACCAGTCTCCCATGTGAAACCTTCACATCTGTCTCCTTGGTCATCTCTTCAAAAGCTCTATCAAGTTGGACACATCATTTCCACAAACAAAGCCAAGCTGACCATCCCTAATCAATCCTTGCTTTTCCAAATGCATGTAAATTGTCTCTCAGAATGCCCTCCAACAGCTTACCCACCACTGCCATCAGGCTCACAGCTCCATAGTTCAATGGCTGTTCCTTGTAGCCTTACTTCAATAATGGCACATCATTAATCACCCTCCAGTCTTCAGGCACCTCACACGTTGCCACTGATCGGTCCATCTGACAAGGCCATCTCCATCCTTCTGTAATCTAAGGCTATCATCCTCAGTATTTATCACCCAACCAATCTTCATATCATTCATGAACCCAATGATTAAACCTCCAACATTCAAATCTAAATCTTTTCTATAAACCACATCAGCAAGATCCCAACAGTGAGACATGAACAGATAGAGATTTCTAACTGGGCCATCACTGTCTGCTTCCTGCCACTCAGCATTCTGCGCCAAATTCCTTGGATCTTGAGTTTTTATGTTCACTATCAGTTTCCAGTATGGATCCTGATAAAAGCCTTACTGACCTCCAAGCAGATGACAGGAAAGCATTGCACTTATTTACACACCTGGTCACCTCCTTAAAAAGTGCAATCCCATTGGTCAGACCTGACCTCCCCTTAACACAACCATTCTGACTGTTCTTCATGAACTCCAGTCTCTTTAAATGCTGATTAATTCTATTTCCCAAAATTGCTTCCAAAAGACGTCCCACCCACGATATTAGCCTGACTGGCCTGTAGCTGCCTGGTATATCCCATGTTCCTTCTTGAATAACAGTACCACATGGTCAGTCCGACGACACCTCTCCTGTGGCCAGAGGGGATTTGAAAATGTTTGCAAGTGTACCTGCTCCTTCCTCCATCACCTCATTCGGTAAACTGAGAGACATTTCCACCGTCTTTGGAGATTTATTGGGTTGTAAGAAGGCCAGACCACTCAGAACCATCTCTCTCTCTATATATGCTCATTCATTTAATTGTATCACAGAGCATCTCCACGATTTCATATCAACCCTGTCCCAGTGAGCACTGACATCATTCACTATAGCCTCTGGGTCCATGCACAAATTCTCACTGTGTTTCTCTCATTAGCAATTCACCCTTAATGTCACTGTAAGGTACATTCAGAATTCTGTTTCCCCTCTTAGCATTCCTCTCTCCCAGGCAATTAGCCTGCGATACGATTTGGAGGAGTGTGGGATGTCAGTCTCCACCCAGGACACCCACTCAGTAGGTGGGTTCCGCTGAAGCTACAGCCAAATACCAAGAGACTGGATAGTTAATAAAGGTAACTGTTAATAAGATAACTGTGAATTCGATTAATTCAATTTGTTCTTTGTAATGTTAAGACATGCAATGTATATAACTCTGAACGACATGGAAAATTGTACAAGTACCAAAGATTTATTTACATGAATAAAGTATATTTTGAAATAAAAAAAATGTCAGTCTCCACCCAGTGTGAACCAGGAGGTACCCACTGCCCCACAACTACAGGCAACCGAGAGCTGTGATCCTCTGACAGTCCCATTGTCAGACACAGAACTGGACAGGGAAGACCCTTGCCTTGGCTCAATGACACCAGAGCGGGTAGATGACCCCAGTGAGGAGCTGGATAGCTACCTCAGCCCAGCGAAGGTCCAGCAGTTCGTGCTTACCATGGGGATGTAGACAAGCTACCCCAGAGACAGGACAATCAAATGGACAATGGTAACCCCATAAACTGGGGGTTAAAGAAGTTTCATTTGCTTTCATATAACAGGGGGCCCACTCTTTAGGTGGGTTCCGCTGAAGCCACAGCCAAATACCAAGAGACTGGATAGTTAATAAAGGTAACTGTTAATAGCATAACTGTGAATTCGATTAATTCAATTTGTTCTTTGTAATGTTAAGACATGCAGTGTATACAACTATGAACAACATGGAAAAATTGTACAAGTACCAGAGATTAATTTACATGAATAAAGTATACTTTGAAATTAAAAAAGTCAGTCTGGATGTGGATTAGCATTGGGAAGCTCAGAAATAAGGAACACACCCTTGCTGAGTGTGGGGCAGTGGGATTCATTTGGGATGAGCACATGGAAGCTGAGGAATAAAACAAAAACTCGATCCCAGGGAAAAGAGGGTGGAACCTCTTCAGGTTCAATATCCAATTAAAGATGGTCTGTTTGAACACAGTCTCGGGAATCTGGACGTGGGAATCATTGCTGAGCAGGGTATGTAGGATGCAGAGGCAGCAATATACTGAACAATTTCAGATATTCCTCTTAGGCCACAAAACATGGGAGCAAAAATTAGATCTTTCAGCCCATCTGATAGTGTGGCACTCACTCAGTACTGACTCTCTTACAATGCAGGTATCCCCCAGACTGATGTGCTGACAGTGTAGCATTCCCTCAGTACTGAACCTCTGACAGTGTGCCACTCCAGCAGTAATGACCCTCTGACAGTGCTGCACTCTCTCAGTAATGACCCTCTGACATTGCAGCACTCCCTCAGTACTGACCCCTCTGACAGTGTAGCATTCCCTCAGTACTGACCCCTCTGACAGTGTGGCACTCCCTCAGTAATGACCCTCTGACAGTGCTGCACTCTCTCAGTAATGACCCTCTGACATTGCAGCACTCCCTCAGTACTGACCCCTCTGACAGTGTAGCATTCCCTCAGTACTGACCCCTCTGACAGTGTGCCACTCCCTCAGTACTGACCCCTCTGACAGTGTGGAACTCCCTCAGTAATGACCCTCTGACAGTGCACCACTTCCTCAATACTGTCACTCTGATACTGAGGCACTCCCACAGTGCTGACACTCTGACAGTGTAGCACTCCCTCAGTACTGACACTCTGACAGTGCAGCACTCCCTCAATACTGACCCTCTGACAGTGCAGTTGCATAGAGCCATTTGCCGAATCCATCAGGAAGGATGCGAGCCTGAAGGGGGTGACTATTCCTGGCAGCGGGGGCCTGCAGGTTAAGGCCTCCCTGTACATGGATGACGTCGCTGTTTTTTGCTCGGATCCGCTGTCCGTGCACAGACTCGTGTGCATCTGCGACCAGTTCGAACGGGCCTCGGGGGCCAAAGTAAACCGAGGCAAGAGCGAGGCCATGCTCTTCGGGAACTGGGCCGACCAATCCTCTATCCCCTTCACCGTCAGGACTGACCACCTGAAGGTGTTGGGTATTTGGTTCGGGGGGGCTGGGGCGTGCGCCAAGACCTGGGAGGAGCGGATCAGGAAGATGAGACAGAAACTAGGCAGATGGGGGCAACGGTCGCTCTCCATCGCGGGAAAAAACCTGGTCATCAGGTGTGAGGTACTCTCAGTATTGCTATATGTGGCACAGGTCTGGCCTATCCCCAGGACCTGTGCCGCCGCAGTCACCCGGGCCATCTTCCAATTCATTTGGAGATCAAAGATGGACCGGGTCCGAAGAGACTCTATGTACAAAGACCGGTGCAATGGGGGAAAAAACACGCCCAATGCCACCCTCACCCTGATGGCCACCTTTGTGTGTGGCTGCATCAAGCTGTGCGTGGATCCCCGGTACGCAAACACCAAGTGTCACTACGTACTGAGGTTCTACCTGTCCCCGGTGTTGCGAAGGATGGGCCTGGCCTCGCTGCCGCGGAACGCTCCGAGTAGTTGGACCGTTCCGTATCACCTGTCCTTCGTGGAGATGTTTATGAAGAAAAACACCTTTGACCACAAGTCCATCAGGAAGTGGTCAGCACGTAGCGTCCTTGAGACCCTTCGGGAAAAGGAGAGGGCGGATCCTGTCGAGCGGTTCCCTGAGCAGACTGTCAAAGCCATTTGGCAGAATACCTCATCGCCAGAACTTTCCAACAAGCACCAAGACGTGGCTTGGCTGGTGGTGAGAAGGGCTCTGCCTGTGAGATCCTTTATGCACGCCCGGACTATCTGCCGCACCGCACGCTGCCCTCGAAGTGGCTGCGGGGGGGACGAGACTGTCACACACCTCCTTCTGGAATGTGCCTATGCAGAGGAAGTCTGGAGAGGAATGCAGTGGTGCTTGTCGAGGTTCGTCCCGAGCAGCGCCGTGACGCGGGACTCCGTGCTCTACGGCCTGTTCCCCGGGACTCACACCGAGACGAACATTAACTGCGCCTGGAGGATCATCAACTCGGTGAAGGACGCTCTCTGGGCGGTCCGAAACCTGTTGATCTTCCAGCTGAAGGAGTTGACCCCGACCGAGTGTTGCAGACTGGCACATTCCAAGGTCCAAGACTACGTGTTGAGGGACGCGCTGAAGCTTGGGGCAGCTGCCGCCAAGGCGCGGTGGGGAAAGACCACTGTGTAAGATCGGCCTGCCGAAAGAAGAACAGGGGGCCCATACAGACGTTTTTTTGGGCTCTGCTGATGCCTCAGCCAAATATATGTATATATACAAGATTGAAAAAATGCACAGGATTGTAAAGGACAAGAATAAAGTCGAAGCTGTGTTTGTAAATATGGACATATGTATGGCATGATCCAATGTACAGACCATCAAATCATTTATGAATAAAGTATATTTTTGAAATAAAAAAAAAAATCTGACAGTGCAGCACTCCCTCAATACTGTCACTCTGACACTGAGGCACTCCCACAGTGCTGAACTCTGACAGTGCAGCACTCCCTCAGCACTGACCCTCTGATAGTGTTGCACTCCCTGTGTACAGACCCTTTGGCAGTGTAGCACTCCCTCAGCACTGACCCGCTGACAGTGCTGACCCTCTGATAGTGTGACACTCCCTAATATTGACCCTCTGACATTGCAGCACTCTGTCTGTACTGACCATCTGACAGTGCAGCACTCCCTCAGTACTGACCCTCTGACAGTGTGACACTCCCCCAGCGCTGATACTCTGACATTGCAGCACTCCCTCAGCACTGACCCCTCTGACAGTGCAGCACTCCCTCAGCACAGAACCTCCAACAGTGCGGCACTCCCTCAATGTTGACCCCCTGACAGTGTGACACTCCCTCAGTACTGAACCGCTGACAGTGCAGCACTCTCTCTGTACTGACCATTTTGCACTGTAGCACTCACTCAGCACTGACTGTTTGGAAGTGTCGCGCTCCCTCAGTACTGACCCTCTGACAGTGTGACAATCCCTCAGTACTGATGCTCTGACAGTGTGGCACTCGCTCAGTAATGACCCCTCTGACAGAGCAACACTATCTCTGTACTGACCCTCTGACAGTGTGGCACTCCCTCAGTGCTGACCCTGTGACATTGCAGCACTCCCTCAGTACAGACCGTTTAGCAGTGCAGCATTCCTTCAGTACTTACCCTTTTATATTGCAGCAATCTCTCAGTACTGACCCTCTGACAGTGCCGCACTCCCTCAGTACTGACCCTCTGACAGTGCAGCAATCTCTAAGTACTGACCCTCTGACAGTGCAGCACTCCCTCTGTACTGACCCTCTGACAGTGCAGCACCCCCTCAGTACTGACTTTCTGACAGTGCAGCACTCCCTCAGTGCTGACCCTCTGACAGTGCAGCACTCCCTCAGTATTGACCCTCTGGCAGTGTGACAATCCCGCAGCACTGACCCTCTGACAGTGTGGCACTCCATCAGTACTGACACTCTCACAGTGCAGCACTCCCTCAGCACTGTCACTCTGAGAGTGTGGCACTCCCTCATTACTGACCCTCTGATAGTGCATGACTCCCTCAGTACTGACACTCTGACAGTGCAGAATTCCCTCAGTACTGACTCTCTCACAGTATAGCACTCCCTCAATACTGTCACTCCGACAGTGTGGCACTCACGCAGTATTGACCCTCTGACAGTGTGGCAGTCCCTCAGAACTGACACTCTGACAGTGCAGCACTCCCTCAATACTGACCATCTGACAGTGCAGCACTCCCTCAATACTGTCACGCTGACACAGAAGCACTCCTTCAGTACTGACCCTCTGACATTGCAGCACTTCCTCAGTGCTAACCCTCTGTCATTGCAGCACTACCTCAGTGCTGACCCTCTGACAGTGCAGCCCGAGCAGCGCCGTGACGCGGGACTCCGTGCTCTACGGCCTGTTCCCCGGGACTCACACCGAGACGAACATTAACTGCGCCTGGAGGATCATCAACTCGGTGAAGGACGCTCTCTGGGCGGTCCGAAACCTGTTGATCTTCCAGCTGAAGGAGTTGACCCCGACCGAGTGTTGCAGACTGGCACATTCCAAGGTCCAAGACTACGTGTTGAGGGACGCGCTGAAGCTTGGGGCAGCTGCCGCCAAGGCGCGGTGGGGAAAGACCACTGTGTAAGATCGGCCTGCCGAAAGAAGAACAGGGGGCCCATACAGACGTTTTTTTGGGCTCTGCTGATGCCTCAGCCAAATATATGTATATATACAAGATTGAAAAAATGCACAGGATTGTAAAGGACAAGAATAAAGTCGAAGCTGTGTTTGTAAATATGGACATATGTATGGCATGATCCAATGTACAGACCATCAAATCATTTATGAATAAAGTATATTTTTGAAATAAAAAAAAAAGACCCTCTGACAGTGCAGCACTCCCTCAGTACTGACCCTCTGACATTGCAGCACTCCCTCATTACTGACTCTCTGACAGTGCAGCACTCCCTCAATATTGACCCTTCTGACAGTGCAGCACTCCCTCAATACTGACCCCTCTGACTGTGCAGCACTCCCTCATTACTGACCCCCTGACAGTTCAGCAATCCCTCAATACTGATCCTCAGCCAGTGCAGTACTCCCTCAGTGCTGACTCTCTGACAGTGCAGCTCTCCCTCAGTACTGACCCTCTGACAGTGCAGCACTTCCTCAGTACTGACCCTCTGACAGTGCACACTCTCTCAGTACTGACCCTCTCACAGTTCAGCTCTCTCTCACTAATTACTCTCTGAATTTCAGCGCTTCCTACGTCACGACCCTCTGACAATGCTGCACTCCCTCAGCACTGACCCTCTGACAGTGCAGCACTCCCTCAGTACTGATCCCCTGACAGTGCAGCACTCCCTCCGTACTGACCCTCTGACAGTGCAGCACTCCCTCAGTACTGACTCTCTGACAGTGTAACACTCCCTCAGAACTGATGCTCTGACAGTGTGGCACTCCCTCAGTAATAACCCTTCTGACAGTATGACACACCCTCAGTACTGCCCCTCTGACAGTGCAGCATTCCCTCAATACTGACTCTCTCACGGTGCAACACTCCCTTAATACTGTCACTCTGACAGTGTGGCACTCCTTCAGTACTTACAATCTGACAGTGCAGCACTCCCTCATGACTGACCCTCTGACAGTACAGCAATCCCTCAGTACTTACACTCTGACAGTGCAGCAATCCAACAGTACTGATACTTTGATAGTGCAGAACTCAGCCATGATCATATTGAATGTCGGTGCAGGCTCGAAGGGCAGAATGGCCTACTCCTGCATCTATTGTCTATTGTCGATTGTCTATTAACTCCTTCAGTACTAACCTTTTGACAGTGCAGCACTCCCTCCGTACTGACCCTCTGACAGTGTGGCACTCACAAAGTACTGACACTCTGACCGTACAGCACTCCCTCAATACTGATCCTCTGACAGTGCAGCACTCCCTCAATACTGATCCTCTGACAGTGCAGCACTCCCTCAATACTGATCCTCTGACAGTGCAGCACTCCCTCAATACTGTCACTCTGACACTGTGGAACTTCTCGGCCTTTTGGCTAAGATCAAGTGTCTGTTCTTATCAGGACAGGTGTCGAGTTGCGAGTCATCAGAGCGAGTGAAGAGATCATCGCTGGATCGTGATTGGACGTTGGAAGATCGTTTGGTTGTGCTGACCTGCTCTTGGTGGATCTTCATGCTGGCTTCGGCCTAACACCAATTCAGGGACCAGCCAACCTCAGAGCTATGGCCTCGACAGCGGCCCGCAGCCCTGGGCAGGTGGTTCGAAACACAGTCAGGGTGACTGTGAAGAATATTGAGGATCATACACCACTCGACCCCACCCTATTTCTTAAGACGTTACTGTTGGGATGCTGTGGGTTTGCTGCTGCAGACATGGAAGCGACGGCTGACCGGTCGAGGTTTATTCTGCTCTTTGGGACTTGATCGGCCAGGACCTGCTGGAGGTGTATGTCAGTGTGCTTCGGGCAGGTACCATGAGTGAATCCCTGAGGAAAGGCATCATCACCCTCATCTACAAGTGGAAGGGGGAGAGGGAGGAAATTAGAAATTGGAGACCGATTTCACTGTTAAATGCAGACTACAAAATCTTGTCAAATGTCATCGCCAACCGGGTCAGGTCTGCTCTGGGATCGGTGATCCACCCGGACCAAACCTGTGCTGTATCGGGCAGGAAGATCTCTGAGAGTCTTGCATTCCTCAGGGACAAGATCGCCTTAGTGCAGGACAGGGGGGTGGACAACTGCCTCATCAGCCTGGACCAGGAGAAAGCCTTTGACAGGATATCACACAGGTATATGAGAGTTGTTCTCTCCAAAATGGGCTTTGGGGAGGGAATCTGCAATTGGATCAGACTGCTCTACACCAACATTGTCAGTGCAGTCTCAATCAATGGGTGGGAATCAGATAGCTTCCCTGTAAGATCTAGAGTCAGGCAGGGATGCCCCCTCTCGCCCGCCTTGTTTGTGTGTTGCATAGAGCCATTTGCCGAATCCATCAGGAAGGATGCGAGCCTGAGAGGGGTGACTATTCCTGGCAGCGGGGGTCTGCAGGTTAAGGCCTCCCTGTACATGGATGACGTCGCTGTTTTCTGCTCGAATCCGCTGTCCGTGCACAGACTCGTGTGCATCTGTGAACAGTTCGAACGGGCCTCGGGGGCCAAGGTAAACCGAGGCAAGAGCGAGGCCATGCTCTTCGGGAACTGGGCCGACCAATCCTCTATCCCCTTCACCGTCAGGACTGACCACCTGAAGGTGCTGGGTATTTGGTTCGGGGGGGCTGGGGCGTGCGCCAAGACCTGGGAGGAGCGGATCAGGAAGATGAGACAGAAACTAGGCAGATGGGGGCAACGGTCGCTGTCCATCGTGGGAAAAAACCTGGTCATCAGGTGTGAGCTACTCTCAGTATTGTTATATGTGGCACAGGTCTGGCCTATCCCCAGGACCTGTGCCGCCGCAGTCATCCGGGCCACCTTCCAATTCATTTGGAGATCAAAGATGGATCCGGTCCGAAGAGACAGAATGTACAAAGACCGGTGCAATGGGGGAAAAAACACACCCAATGCCACCCTCACCCTGATGGCCACCTTCGTGTGTGGCTGCATCAAGCTGTGCGTGGATCTCCGGTACGCAAACACCAAGTGTCACTACGTACTGAGGTTCTACCTGTCCCCGGTGTTGCGAAGGATGGGCCTGGCCTCGCTGCCGCGGAACGCTCCGAGTAGTTGGACCATTCCGTATCACCTGTCCTTCGTGGAGAAATTTATGAGGAAAAACCCCTTTGACCACAAGTCCATCAGAAAGTGGTCAGCACGTAGCGTCCTTGAGACCCTTCGGGAAAAGGAGAGGGCGGATCCTGTCGAGCAGTTCCCTGAGCAGACTGTCAAATCCATTTGGCAGAATGCCTCATCGCCAGAACTTTCCAACAATCACCAAGACGTGGCTTGGCTGGTGGTGAGAAGGGCTCTGCCTGTGAGATCCTTCATGCACGCCCGGACTCTCTGCCGCACCGCACGCTGCCCTCGAAGTGGCTGCGGGGGGGATGAGACTGTCACACACCTCCTTCTGGAATGTGCCTATGCAGAGGAAGTCTGGAGAGGAATGCAGTGGTGCCTGTCGAGGTTCGTCCCGAGCAGCGCCGTGACGCGGGACTCCGTGGTCTACGGCCTGTTCCCCAGGACTCACACCAAGACGAACATTAACTGCGCCTGGAGGATCATCAACTCGGTTAAGGATGCTCTCTGGGCGGTCCGAAACCTGTTGATCTTCCAGCTGAAGGAGTTGACACCGACCGAGTGTTGCAGACTGGCACATTCCAATGTCCAAGACTCCGTGTTGAGGGACGCGCTGAAGCTTGGGGCAGCTGCCGCCAAGGCGCGGTGGGGAAAGACCACCGCGTAAGATCGGCCTGCAGAAAGAAGAACAGGGGGCCCATGTGGACGTTTTATTGGGCTCTGCTGATGCCTCAGAAAAATACATGTATAAGATTGAAAAATGCACAGACCTGTATATGACAAGGATAAATTCGAATCTGTGTTTGTAAATGTGGACATATGTATGGCATGACCAAATGTACAGACCATCAAATCATTTTATGAATAAAGTATATTTTTGAAATAAAAAAAAATTGAATTTGGCAATTAGGAATGAGCAATAAATGCTGGCCCAGCCAGCGATGCCCGATTCTCATGACTGAAGAAACCAGAGACAAGCTCAATTGGGAATTGTAATGTATTGCTCTTGATGTAATGGAAGGCACTGTATGAGTTCTGATGGGATGCTCCGAGGCTTCTCATTGTCATCTATGTCATTCCGGGCCTGGAAACATTCCACCTGCTTCTTGTCTTCAGTTCAGTTTACTGGAACAGAAAATCCCTTATTTTACAGTTATATCTATGTCAGAAATACTGTTATTAATAAACTGTGCTTCTTGTTCTTTCTCTGTGCACCCCGCTCCCCCAGGCTATGTACTGCTTCCTTCTCGGAACCTTGTGCTGAGAAACTTGCCCTCGCTCTCAGTACAAACCAGTCACTGATGGAGTTGTCCATCTCACTCACATCTTAACCAACAATCCTGTCCCCTCATTGCTCCACCGTGTACAAACTGCAGCGTCTGCAATGGATCAAGTGAGTGCATATGAGCTGCTTCAGTATTAGAAATACAATACAGATTAGTTTCTAGATGTTTCTATATTTATTATTGAACACTAACCCCACTCTGCCCGTTACTTACACAGTGTTTCCACCTGTTTAGTTTCTGTTTAATCTTCAATGTGATTTAGATTGTGGGGAAATGAATTCATTCCAAATGGGGAAAAAAGAGAGTCTTGAAGTCGCTTCGATCCAGACTGAGGGGGACTGTGTGAACCTGGGAAGTTATAAGCATCACTGCTGTCATCATTTTTTTACTGATTCTGCACCCACCCCTACTTCTTTCAACCGTCTGTGCTGAAGGTTGAAATTCTATTGAAGATTTTCCAGTCTCCACTCGAGCTAAGTGAGGGTCATCTCTCATTGTGAGGTCAGAGGCCCAGACACTCAGAGACACGGCCTCACAGTATGGTTTTATCAGGATATCTCTGCCTTAATATTTCCTGCTGGGGACATGCACGACATGAAGGAGCTGGAATGGAACTCTGTCTCGGCTGCAATGGTAACACTAACAATTACACTCAATATTCGTGGGCCTGTGTCACTCGAGGGTCCTGCTCACTACTGTACCCAGTAAGCCTACTGGAAGGTGAATCTGTCTTGGAGTGAAAGGGGACTGTGCCTCTCAGCTGAGAGGGAATCCTCTGCCAATAACATCCACCCTCTGGATTCACTCAGTGACAGCTCTGTTTTGGATATTCCTGGGTTTGTGTTTTCCTGGAGTCGGGCTCTACAATCAAGCAGCTGCAGGGAGAGAGGAATAAAGGACAAGCTTGTGAATGGAACAGTGAGCACAAAACCCCGGGTTCCTGGGTAACTGCACAAACCAATGTGTCCACAGGAGTAAGTTGCAGGACTCTGCTGGGCGCTATTTCTCACTGAGTGACAGAACTTTCCTACACTTCGTTAGAATGACCACCTCACTCTTTTCTGGATTAGTGGTGCTGGAAGAGCACAGCAGTTCAGGCAGCATCCAAGCAGCTTCGAAATCGTCGTTTCGGGCAAAAGCCCTTCATCACTCTTTTGCATTATATTGAATTATTTCCAGTATTGCTTTTTTTTTAAGAGAATAATCTATCAGTGATAGTATAGTGACTGGAAATTGCAGAATAGAAGCATGTATGAGAACCAAATATTAAAACAAAACCTTCCGATCGCACATTTTGTAGAAAGATTGTCCCATTTCTTTCCCTGTCACGCCATGTGCTGATCCTGATAGTGGAACTGGTGTAAAAGACGGCATGCCAGTGACTCTCCAACAACAATGCAGAATAAAAACTGAAAGAACTGTGGATGCTGTAAATCAGAAAGATAATATAGAAATTGCTGGAAAAGCACAGCAGGTCTGGCAGCATCTGTGGAGGGAATTCCCTTCTGACGATGAATCACTCTACCCGAAACGTTATCTCTGATTTCTATCAACAAATGCTGCCAGACCTGCTGAGCTTTCCAGCAATTTTTAGTTTTGTTTCTGAAAACGATGCAGGCTCACTGAGCCTTCACTGGTGATGATGGCTTTTCCTGGAGCATTGTTTTATTTTCAGGGGTTCAGAGCTTGTTCGACATTTATTGTCTTGACTCCTTCACAGGGCAACAGATGTCGGGTTGGCTGGCCAGGCTAGAATTTTTGTCCAACCCTAATTGGTTAGAGGGCAGTTAAGAGTGAACCACATTGCTGTGGGTCTGAAATCACATGCAGGTTAGACGAGGTAAGGATGACAATTTCCTTCCCTGAACATCAGTGAAACTGATGTGTGTGTTTTTTCCCTAATAAGTAATAATAGTTTCATGGTCATCATTAAACTCTTCATTCCAGGATATTACTGAATTCCGATTCCACCATCTGCCATGTCAGGATCTGAACCCAGTTTCCAGAACATTCCCTGGGTCACTGGATTCCTGGCCAGTCATGTCCATATCCGTGAATAAAAACAAATCACCTCGCACATGGTGATCCATGTAGGTATCAAGAACACAGGAGGGACAATGAAAGGGATTCTGCTGTGGGAACCAGGCCATCTAAGGATTAAATTAAAACACAAGATGACAATTTGAACAGACTCTGCACTGCTCCGATGAAATTGTCAATGTGGAAATCGGACCATAGTTTGGCTTCTGAAGCTGAATAATAGATGTAGGACAAATGAGTTTTGATTCATGAGATACGGACACCAGCCCTGGGTGAAAGAGACTGATGAACTGTTGGACAGTTTTCATCTTAACTGAGCACAACTAACTTTGTAATTCTCTTCCACAGAGAGCAGCAGATGCTGAGTCATTATCGAGAATCAAGGTTGAGTTTGACAGAATTTGGATCTGCAAGGGAATTAATTAATGTTTGTGGGAGTGGAGATGGAGTCAGCTGGAATGTGGAGAATATCAATCTGCTTTCATGGGAAGGTTTAATTATTCCCCATGATGCACTGCTCCTTGTGGTTAGGTGACATGGGAGGCTATGAGCTGGCTAGTGCTATTGTGACAATTGACATTTTGTTCCATGATTGTTGCAAGACTGGTTATGACATCCCCTGAAATTAAACTTGTGAGATACTCCCTTCAATAATAGTAATGACACTAGAGGCCTTTTTCCCACTCCAAGCACTCCCACTACAGTCCAAACTTCCAACCATAGTTTGTTTAAGGGAGTAGACCACAGAGTACTCACCCCACCCTCCTCTAAATGGTTTCTAACTTAGAGCTTTTAAAGATGCACTAAACCAGCACAATCTTACAAAATTTACTGCTCTCCTCTCAAGCTGCTTTAAGTAGAAATCAACGCTATCCCCATGTACCACATCCTCACAATCTGTTTCAGTGATACTGACCTGCAGAACACTCCTTCCAGTCTGCTCAGTGATATTGACTTGCTGCACACTCAGAAACATAGAAAATAGCTGCAGATGTTGGCCATTCGAGGCAGCACCATCATTCAAGAAGATGATGGCTGATCATTCAATTTCAGTATCCCACTCCTGCTTCCTCTCCATACCCCTTGATCCCTTTAGCCTGAAGACCCATTTGCAGCTCCCTGAATATACATCTAATGACCTGGTCCCAACAGCTCTCTGTGGTAAACAATTCCATAGGTTCAATGGCTGTCCCCATTCTTCTAAATTCCAGTGAGTACAAACCCAATTGATCCAGTCTTTCTTCATATGTCAGTCCAGCCATCCTTGGAATCAGTCTGTTGAAGCTTTGTGAGATTCCCTCAATAGGAAGAATGTCTTTCCTCAGATAAGGAGATCACAATACTGCACGGAGTTCTCAAGGTGTGGCCTCCCAAAGGCCCTGTACAACTGCAAGAAGACATCCATTGTCCTGTATCAAATCCTCTCATTCTGAAGGCCAGCATGCCATGAGCTTTCCCCCATTTCCTACACCTGCATGCCAACGTTCAGTGACCGTTCCACCATCACACCCAGGTCTCATTAGACCTCACCTTTTCCTGCCACTATTCAAATCATAATCTGCCTTCCTGTTTTTGCCACAAAGTGGATAACTTCTGAGTTATCCACATTATGTTGCGTTTTCAAGTATTTACCCTTTCAGCTAGCCTGTCCAAGTCACTCTGCAACTTCTGAGCATCCTCTTCACAACACACACTACCACTCAGCTGTCTGCACATTCGGAGATGTTGCATTCAATTCCTTCATCCAAACTATTAACGTGTATTGTGAACAACTAGGGTCCCTATGGTACCCCACCCATCACTGCCTGCCACTCTGAGAAGCAACAGTTTATTACAACTCTGCTCCATGTCTGCCAACCTGTTCTCTATCCACATCAAATCACGACCTCCGATACTATGAGCCATAACTTTCCTTACTAATTTGTTGTGTGGAACCTTGTCAAAAGCCTTTTGAAAGCCCAAAGTCTCAACATCAACTGATTCACACTTGTGTACTGGACACAGCGTCAAAAATTCCAGATTCATGCTGATTAAGATCAATCATGTCACTGCTTTCCAAATGCTTAGTTATTATGTCCTTAACATTTCCTCCAACATTTTCCCTTCCATTGGTTTCAGGCTAACCGGCCTATCATTCCCCATTTTCTTTGTCCATTCTCTTTTTTTAAAAAGTGCAGTCACATTAGCTCCCCTCCAGTCTTAGAATCACAACAGTGTAGAAATAAGCCATTTAGCCCAACAAGTCCACACTGACCCTCTGAAGACTATCCCACCCTGACACATTCCCCTACTCTATTACTCTCCATTTTCCTGACTAATGCAGCGAGCCCAAACATCCCGGAACACTTTAGTATTGCCAATTCAACTAACCTGCAATTCCTCCCTAGGACTGTGGGAGGAAACCAGAGCACCCAGGAGAAACCCACGTGGGCAATGTGCAAACTCCACACAGACAGGTACCTAAGGCTAGAAATGACCCAGGTTCCAGATACTGTGAAACAGCAGGGCTAACAACTGAGCCACCATGCTGCCAAGTCTTTTAGAGCTCTTCCAGAGTCTACAGAATGCTGGAAAATGATCACAATGCATCCACTATTTCTCAGGAGACTTCATTAAGGACATCCTTAAAGATGGAGAGCACAAGGCCCTGGGCATTTATTAGGTTTTATTTCCATCGATTTCCCCAATAGTCATGGAGTCCTCCAGCATGGAGATGTGCCCTTTGGGCCCGAACTGATCCATGATGATCAACATGTCCTCCACATTAACCCCATTTCCCTGAGCTTGGCCCATATTCTTCTAAACCTTTCCTATCCATGTATTTGTCCAAATGAGTTTTAAATGTTGTTAATGTGCACGCTTCAATCACTTCCACAAGCAGCTCATTCCAAATGTGTTTCCCCTCAGTTACCATTTCGTTCTGTCCCCACTAACTTTAACTGATGCCCTCTAGTCCTTGATTCCCCATGCCTGGGATAAAGATTGAGTGCATTCAACCTTTCCATGCCTCTCACAATCTCGTACACTTCTATAAGATCCAGCCTCAGTTTCTTGCACTCTGAAGAAAAAAAAAGTGCTAAGCTTATCCAACCTCTCCTCAGAACTCAGACAGTTGAGTCTTACCAACATCCTCATAAATTTCTTCTGTACTCTTTAAAGTTTAGTAACATCCTTCCTGTAGCAAAGTCACCAAAACTGAACACAATACTCCGAAGTGCAGCCTCATCAAAATCCTGTATAACTGTTAACACAACTTCCCAACTTCTATATTCAATGCCAAAACTGATGAAGGTCAGTAAGCCAAATGCCTTCTTCACTGCCCTGTCTACCTGAGACTCCACTTTCAGAGAACCATGTACCTGAAATACAAGGTCCCTCTGTTCCAGTACACTCCATAAAGCCCAAACATTCGGCTTGAAACTCCTGTCTTGATTTAACTTTCTAAAACCCAAGACCTCACCCTTGAGTCATAGAGATGTACAGCATGGAAACAGACCCAACTCATCTGTGCCGACGAGATATCCCAATCCAATCTAGTTCCACTTGCCAGCACACGGCCCATATTCTTCCAAATCCTTCCTATTTATATACTCATCCAGATGCCTTTTAAATATTGGAATTGTACAGCCTCCACCAATTCTTCTGGCAGCTCATTCCATACACGTACCACCCTCTGTGTGAAAAAGTTGTCCCTTAAGTCTCTTTCATATCTTTCTCCTCTCAACGTAAACCTATGCCCTCTAGTTTTGGACACTCCCCCACCCCAGGGAAAAGACCTTGTCTCTTTTCCATATCCATGCCCCTCATGATTTTATAAACCTCTTTAAGGTCACCCCTCAGCCTTCAAAGTTCCAGGGAAACAGCCCCATCCTATTAAACCTCTTCCTATAGCTCAAATCCTGCAACATCCTGGCAACATGCTTGTAAATTCTTTCTGAATCCTTTCAAGTTTCACAATATCCTTCTGTTAGGAAGGAGACCAGAATTGCATGCAATATTCCGACAGTGGCCTGACTAACATCCCGTACATCGGTAAAATGACCTCCCAACTCCAATACTCAATACTCTGACCAATAAAGGAAAGCTTGTCATACGCCTTCTTCACTATCCTATATACCTTCGATTCTACTTTCAAGGAGCGATGAACCTGCACACCAAGGTCTCTTTGTTCAGCAACACTTCCTTGGACATTACCATTAAGTGTATAAGTCCTGCTAAGGTTTGCTTTCCCAAAATGAAACACTTTACATTTATCTAAATTAAACTCCATCTGCCACTCCTCAGCCCATTGGCCCATCTGATCAAGATCCCATTGTAATCTGAGGAAACTTTCTTCGCTATCCACAACACTGCCAATTTTGGTATCATCTGCAAACTTACTAACTACACATGCTATGTTCACATCCAAATTATTCACATAAATGACGAAAAGTAGTGGACCCAGCACCAATCCTTGTGGCACTCCAATGGTCACAGGCCTCCCGAGTGAAAAACAACCCTCCACCACCACTATCTGTCTTCTACCTTCAAGCCAGTTTTGTACCTAAATGGCTAGTTCACCATGTATTCCATGAGATCAAACCTTGCTAACCAGTCTCCCATGGGGAACCTTGTCGAACGCTTTACTGAAGTCCATACATAATCATGTCCACCGCTCTGCCCTCATTATTCCTCTTTGTGACTTCTTCAAGAACCTCAAACAAGTTTATAAGACATAATTTCCCATGCACAAAGACATGTTGACTATCCCTAATCAGTTCTTGCCTTTCCAAATACATGTAAATCCTGTCCCTCAGAATTCCCTCCAACAACTTGCCTACCACTGAAGTGAAGTTCACCGGTTTATAGTTCCCTGGCTTGTTCTTAGCACCTTTCTTAAATAGTGTTACCATGTTACCCAACTCTTGTCTTCCTGCACCTCACCTATGACTATCATTAATACAAATATTTCAGCAAGGGGCCCACCAATCAGTTCCCTAGCTTTCCATAGAGTTCTAGGTTACAGCTGATCATGTCCTGTGGATTTACTTCGGTATGTTAAACTCCATTTGCCATTCCTCCACTCACTTCCCCAGCTGATCAAGGTCCTGCTGCATTTTCTGATAAACTTCCTCACTGTCCACGACACCACTTATTTTCTTGTGAAACTGACTACTCATACCTTGTACACTCTCATCCAAATCACTGATATAGATAAACAGCAATGAGCCCAGCACCAACCCCTGTGGGACAGTCACAGGCCTGCAGTCCGACCAGCATTCTTCAACTATGACCCTCTGCTTCCTACTGTCAACCCAATTGTGTGTCCAATTTGCCAGCTTGTCCTGGATTCCATGGGAGCTAACCTTCCAGAGCAGCCTATCATGTGGAATCTTATCAAAGGTTGGAAGGCTTTAGACTACATCCATCCAGATTATGTCTGTCACTCTGCCTTTGTCAACAAAGAACTATAACAAATTTGTGAGACATGTTCTCCCATCCACAAAGCCATGCTGACTGTTCCTAATCAAACCGTGTCTTTTCAAATGCATGTCCACCTTGTCCCTCACAATCCTACCAAGTGACTCACCTACCACAGATACTAGGTTTACTATATTTCTCAGGCTCTTTGTGCCCTATAATTGGGAAATGTTTTTTATATCCCACTATAAAATTAGAGAAAACATTGATGTAATATCTGTGCCATTTCCCTATTCTCCCATGTCCCCAGGTTTGGAGGGAGGTTGTTGATTGAGGGAGGTCTCTGGGTCTATAAACCCCGCCCCGACCCCCAATTCCAGCCGCACCACGTGACCTCCGCTCTGGGGCTCCCGCGCGCTCACGTGCGAACTCCCCGCCGTTGGCCGCCAACTGCAGCGGATCGCGTGCGCGATTGTAAGAACTACAACTCCCATTAGGCGCCGCGGACCGATCCTCCTTGACACCAAGCTCACCGACTCTTACTGCGCAGGCGCTATCACCCAGGGCGGCATGGGTAATGTAGTCAGATTAATGTCTGGAATCTGATCCAGCTCTTGTTCAGAAATGGAAGGAGCTGCTGGAAAATGTGTTGTAGACCGAGGGGAACAGATGGTGGGTGGGCCCAGAGCTAAAGAATGTGCCTTTTTGTTGAATATTTGAGCCCGTTCCTTGCCATGTTTGTCCCTGATCAGTTGCAGCCAGACATTTCACTGTTTCCCTATTTATCTCGGGCAGTGCTCCCTCTCAGATTCAACTCATGACACTCTGCTTCTGGTCCCCAGTTATTGTTTGTCCTTCATGGGGATCACTTTAAAACTTCATCATCACTCTGAATTCCATCTGTTTCCCAATTTCCTGGAGGATCTCTTACTGTGAGATGACTCACTTACTCAGCTTCATGATGCAATGTTGGATCTGAAATAGGTACATCCCCAGTCAGTGAACAATGTTGTTGTTCTAACAAACACTGACAAAAACATTCTACAAACTCTGCTTCAGGATCACTCATGATAATGTGATTGACCCGGACTACATGAAGATTGAAGTCCCCCACAATTGTTCCCTTGTCTTTTCACAAATCCATAAGTGATTCTTTTTAATTCAGTGTCGAATGATGCAGTGCTGTTAGGCAGGTGCTAAACTGTTCTTCCCTTTCCAATTCCTGGTGCACCATCCTTCCAAATTGCTTTCCTACCGACTGTATTTCATGACCTGACGATAAATAATTTGTCAGTCTTACTTTTGTTATCCCTAACTAAAAGGTTCCTTCCTGCTGCATTCCCATTCTGCCTGTCTCTCTGCAAATTGTAGAATATTTATGTCCCACTTTCTTTTGTTCACGTTCACCAAGTCTCTCTGATGATCGGATCAAAGTCATTTATCTCTCCACCCTGAAGCTCCCAGCTTCATTCCTGATGAAGGGCTTTTGCCCGAACATCGATTTTCCTGCTCCTCGGATGATGCCTGACCTGCTGTGCTTTTCCAGCAACACACCCTCAACTCTGATCCCCAGCATCTGCAGACCTCACTGTCTCCGAAGTGTGAGATGTTGCATTCTGGTGAGGTGAACCAGGGCAGGACTTATACAGTTAATGGTAGGGTCTTGGGCAGTGTTGCTGAGCAAAGAGACCCAGGGTTACAGCTGCATAGTTCCTTGATAGTGCAGTTGCATGTCAACAGGGTGGTGAAAAAGGCACTTGGTACACTAGCTTTTATTGGTCAGTGCATTGAGTATAGGAGTTGGGACATCACATTGTACAGGACAATGATAAGGTGACTATTAGAATACTGTTATCAATTCAAATCTCCCTGCTGTTGGAAAGTATTATTCAACTTTAAAGGGTTCGGAAAAGTTTTATAAGGATGTTGCCAGGACTGGGGGTTTGAGCCATAGGGAGTGGGTGAAAAGACTGGGGCTTTACTCCCTGATGCATTGCAGGCTGAGGGGTGACCTCATAGAGGTTTAGAAAATCATGAGGAGCATGGAGATAGTGAATAGTCATTATCTTTTTCCAAAGGTAGGGGAGTACAATGCTACATGGCACAGGTTTGTGGGATGTAGGAAAAATAGTGTTACTTCTGCAATTCTAACTACTTAGACAAAGTAAATGAACTCACACCAGTGTGTAAATGTTTTAGCCAAGAGCTGAGTCAACAAGAATGGAAACTATGTGGAGGAAATACATAATTGTTCTTGTATTAGCTAAAATTGTGTGCAAGAATGAAACGTGACTGCAAAACAATGGTAGATATTACAGGCGAATAGCTAAGATGCTGTGAGGGGAGGAAGTTAAGCTAGATATGCATGAACAAACAGTAGGTATAAACATCTGTTTCCCACTTTTACAGAGACACAGGAACAACCCCAATTAAGAGGGTCATAAGAATCAGGGGAAGGTAGAAATGGAGGGAGTAGATAATGGTGAAGAAAGAATATGCCTAACGATGACCTACAGCGGGATGAGGTCAAACGGCCTTGTGAGGCCAGAAATAAGCATTTTGTCACAGACAAGGCCGGATAAGGCAAGAGATAAACAGGGGTAATGGGGGCCAGTCTAAGGGAAGTGGAAGATGTAAACAGGAGGAGCAATAAAAAAAAAAACAAATTATATAAATATTGTATATGAATTGAATTTGGGGTGTGTATGTCCCTTGCCTTATAGACACTGCACATTACACCCTCTTGCAAGAGTAAAATAAAGGACACTACTGATTCAGATTTTGTCTCTGACTGAAATTATTGAAGTCTGTGAGCTTTGTTTCTCACAACTGGGGGCCTGTCCGGGATATTCTTCCATCACCGAGGGGAGTGGCTGGCCTTAGACACTGGGAAGACGAATCCCGTTCCCAATTGAGGAGCGGTCTCGTCTCCCGGTTTGGTCCACTCCCTTGGGCGACTTTTACGAATCCCACAAGAGAGACATCTGAATCAGGCAGTGATAGGAGGTCAATAGAAAATACGGTGAAAAGGGGCCAGGCAACTTTTACAGACCAAGGTAAGAAACCTGACTCTTAAGTGTTGCCTTGGTGGCCAGGAAAAGGGGTATTTAATCGCTGAGGGACTGGCGAGGGCCCCGTGAAATGGGGGGTAGGCAGAGTAGCTGTCACGGAGTAAAGGAAGAAGAAAAAGTCCTGATAACATTCCTCCTGAAAGTCCGTTGGGGAGGATGTTGTGGGAATGGACAAGCAATACTTGTACAAGGGCAAAAGATAAAAAGAAAATGATGAAATGTCGTTTAGTATGGACCAAAGATCCAATCCTTCATCTGGCTGTCTTCTGGCCAAGGTACGGTTCGGACGAGAATTTTGTCTGTCAGTATTTAGGGATGTATGTGAATAAAAAACAACCTTTTAGTCAAGAGGAGGTGGACTATGTGTCCTGTTGGAAGGCAGTTTTGGAATATAGTGAAGACAAGGGATTCCCCCTCTGCCCCACCCAGTCCCTGGGATCCTCTTGGCTGCTTCCCTCGCTCCACCCCCCCCCCCTCCCCCCGTACCATAAAATCAGGTTAGGTGAAAATGGAGGAGGAGGAGAGACAGACAGACAGGGACAGGGAACAGATGACTCTCAAGAGGAGGATGAAGGGACAGTGGGCGGGGATGTTGTTGTTAAGGAAAGCTACAGTAGATGTAGAGGAGGCCTCTGGAGGATCTAAATCAAAGCCTAAAGGGATAAACAAAAACAAAAAAAGGGAAGAACGTAAAGAGTTATCCCCTTCGGGAGGAACCATTAGGGGACAAAGAGATTGGGTTTGTAAGTGTCCCCCTCAGCAGTGGGGAGGTCAGAACATTTAAAAAGGAGATGAAGGTCCTGGTTGAGGATACAGTAGGGTTGTCTGAACAAATTGATCAATTTTTGGGGCCCAGTCTGTATACATGGACTGAGTTAATGTCTATTTTGAATATACTATTTACTTTGGAAGAAAGGGGACTTATTCGAGGAGCAGCCATTAAAATATGGGACAGGGAACATTGGATTGGGGATGGGGATGCTGGACAGGGAGAGATGAAGTTTCCCCTCAGAGACCCCCAGTGGGAAAATCAAAACCCGGAGCATAGAGAAGAAATAAGGGAATTGAAAGTCCTGATTCTAAAAGGAATAAGGGAGGCAGTTCCAAAGTCACAGAATTTGACGAAAGCCTTTGAAGTTAGACAGGAGAAAGATGAGACTCCCTCAGCTTTCCTGCAAAGATTATGAGACTCAATGTGGAAATACTCTGGAATGAACCCTGAGGACCCAGTGGCACAGGGTCTTTTGAAAGTACATTTTGTGACAAAGGCATGGCCAGACATACAGAGAAAGATACAGAAGATAGAAGGGTGGAGTGAAAAACCATTAGATGAATTGTTAAGAGAGGCACAGAAAGTGTTTGTAAAGAGAGAGGATGAGAGACAAAAACAGAAGGTGAAAATGACGGTAGCTACAGTTGACGAGGTAGTTAAGAAAAGAATGGAACCAATAGTGAGCAACCGGAGCCGTGGGTGGCAGCATGTAGGACAGAGAGGACAAGGGGGAGAGGACAAGGGGGTGAGGGAGAGGAGAGGACAAGGGGGAGTATTTGATAGAGGGTTTGAGTGACGGGGCAGAGATGGAAGTCTCCACAGGCAGGATGCTATTATTGTGGAAAGATAATAGTCACAAATGGTTTAGTGTGATAGATTTAAAGGATGCCTTTTGGGCTTGTCCCTTGGCGGAGGAAAGGAGGAATTTGTTTACCTTTGAATGGGAAGATCCCAAGACAGGACGGAAACAGCAATACCGGTGGGCCGTGCTCCCCCAGGGGTTTACGATCTCCCCGAATTTATTTGGACAGATGTTAGAACAAATATTGGAGAAATTTAGCAGCCCCAAGGGAACTACCCTGTTGCAGGATGTAGACGACCTTTTAGTAACAGGAAAATGAAGAGAAAAAGCAGTAGAAGCCACTAACAAATTATTGAATTACTTGGGGCAGCAAGGACTGCGAGTATCTAAGAACAAACTACAATATGTGGAGCAAGAAGTGAAATAATTGGGACATTTAGTTAGTGAGGGAAAGCGAAAGATAAGCCTGGAACGGATAGAGGGAATAGTGGGGATGCCGCTGCCCAGCACTAAAAGGGGGTTACGGACATTTTTGGGTCTAATGGGATATTTCAGATTGTGGATTGATTCCTATGCTCAGAAGACTAAGAAATTATATCTCAAACTATTAGAGGAGGAACCAAAATGTCTCAGTTAGGATGATGAGGAAAAAGAACTAGTTAAGGAACTCAAAAGAGATCTGATCCATGCCCCCGTGTCAGCCTTACCTTCTCTAGATAAACCTTTCCAGCTCTTTGTTACCGTAGATAAGGGAGCGGCTTTGGGAGTATTGACCCAGAGGTGGGGAGGAATGAAACAGCCAGGAGCATATCTTTCGAAGCTATTGGATCCAGTATCCCGGGGGTGGCCTGAGTGTGTGCAGGCCGTGGCTGCCACTGCACTGTTGGTGGGGGAAAACAGAAAGCTTACATTTGGGGGAGCTCTAATAGTAAGCACTCCACACCAAGTGAGAACAATCCTAAACCAAAAAGCTGGGCGATGGTTGACAGACTCGCGGATTCTGAAATATGAGGCAATATTAATAGAAAAGGATGATCTAGTGTTGGTCACTGACAATTGTTTAAGTCAGCTGCCTTTCTTTGGAAAGGGGAAGGAGACTCTCCTCAGAATCCAGGGCACGACTGCCTTGACATTATAGAATACCAAACTAAGGTCTGCATGGACCTGAGAGATGTTCCACTTCATGCAGGGGCTAGACTTTTTATAGACGGATCATCCCGGGTGACTGAAGGGAAAAGACATAATGGGTATGCAGTCGTAGATGGGATGGAAGGTAGTGTGGTAGAGGCAGGAAGGGTGCCAAATGGGTGGTCAGCTCAGACCTGCGAACTCTATGCATTGGAAAGAGCCCTTAGGGTGTTAGAAAATAAAGAGGGAACAGTATACACTGACTCTAAATATGTATTTGGTGTTGGCACTTTCGGAAAGATATGGCAGGAAAGAGTCCTGATCAACAGCTGAGGGAAGGAATTAGTACACGAGGAGTTGATTAAACGGGTCTTGGAGTCCCTATTACTTCCCCGAGAAATAGCAGTAGTGCATGTAAATGGTCATCAGAAAGGAAATGAACCTGAAGTTAGGGGAAATAGATTAGCCGATGAAGTGGCTAAGGAAGCAGCCCTGAACCCACAAGAAGTGGTGATTCATTCCCTGATACCTACTGTCCCAGGTCCTCGGGAAGCTCCTATATTTACCGAAAGAGAGGAAAAATAATTGAGAGATTTAGGGGCTGTAAAACAGCAGAAGGGCATTGGAGGTTACCTGATGGAAGGGAAACGTTAAACAAAATGATGATGCGAGAGATTATGGCTGTCCTATACCAAGGCAGCCATTGGGGAGTACAAGCAATGTGTGATTTAGTTCTTAGGGAATATGGATGTAAAGGAATATATACAATTGCTAAACAAATATGTGAGAGATGTATCATATGCAGAAAGGTAAATCAGAAAGTCTTGAGAAAACAGACCTATCAAGTCCAATTAAATGAAACATTTGGGATAGAAATGAAAACAAACGGGAATGATTTCTCAGGCTCTTGTTTTGAATAGGGTAGGGCAGGGAAAATGGGCAAAACTACTGGGAAAGAAGATACAACCTTTCACCCCTCCCGATGACCCTAAAGTAGTAAAAATTATAAAGGTAAAGGACTTAAAACATACCATCGAAATAGAAACTGGGTACGGGGATGCAAATGCCTGGGTTGAATGGGTAAAGTATACTGTAAAAAGTCTGAACAAGACCAATTGTTATGTATGTGCCTCCGGTCGGCCAGTGACCCAGGGGGCTCCCTTTCCACTCGGGTGGAAGGGAGACAGGAAGGGCATGGAATATATGATAACCCTGTATCAGGATGAGACTGCATGGAATGATAGGAATTGTACCTCCCTATCTCTGATGTTCCCTCCCTTGGAGAAGAAAGATTCAAAAGCCCCACCTCCCCACGTTTCCAGCTGCAGTCAGAAATCACACGTTATGTGTGCGTAGACGAGGTACAAATCGGTCTGGAGACTGTGGGGGAGCTGAAATTATGTACAGAGATTAAGAATGTTACCGAAACGGAGAAGGGAGGGAACTACTCAGCACTGAAGGTTCCCTGAGCGGATCTGTGGAGGCAAAATATAGAGACCCACCCTCCCTCTGGGTTGGAGAGGGATATGTGCAATTGTACAATTGGCAATTCCATTTACCCTGGCATTTGAGAGGGAAAAGATAGTAGGGAAAAAGGGAAGGAGTAAGAGACCACTGTTAGACACTTCTTTCGATGACAGGATTTATCTCGATTCTGTAGGAGTCCCTGGCGGGGGGGGGGGGGGGGGGTTGGGGGGGGGTACCTGATGAGTTCAAGGCTTGTAACCAGATTGCAGCAGGCTTTGCGTCAGCTCTCTTCTGGTGGGTAACAATTAATAAAAATATACATTGGATAAATTACATTTTCTATAATCAACAGCGATTCATAAATTATACAAGAGATGCGGTTAAAGGAATATCAGTCCAGCTTGATGTGACAAGTAGGATGGCATGGGAAAACAGAATGGCCCTTGATATGATTTTAGCGGGAAAAGGGTGTGTGTGTGTGTGTGTGTGTGATGTTAGGAGGAAGCTGGTGTTCCTTTATTCCTAATAACATTGCACCTGATGGTTCATTCACTCGGGCCTGAAGGGGATTGACTACCTTAGCAGAGGAACTGGCTGAGAATTCGGGAGTAGACACATTTCTCACGGGATGGCTTGACTCATGGTTTGGAAAGTGGAAGGAGGTGGTGGTTTCCATCCTTACTTCCCTGATAGTAGTAGCCAGGGTATTGGTAGCCACTGGCTGTTGTATCATACACAGTATACAAGGACTCACCCAACGACTGATTGAGACAGCCTTAATGAAATAAGTGCCCCTAAAGAGCAATCAGAGAGAAGGAATAAGTGATCTCGGGGAGATTCCCAAAAATATAGAAATTTCGGAAAAGATGCTTGTCAATTTGGAAGCGACATAAAAGAAAAATGCAGAAGATAACAAATGATAATTAACGAAAAAGGGGGAAATTGTGGGATATAGGTAAAGAAGTGTTACTCCTGCAATCATAATTGCTTATGCAAGGTAAGTGAACTCACACCAATGTATAAGTGTGCTTGGGAAATCATGTCTCACAAACTTGATTGAGTTTTTTGAAGATGTAACAAAGAAGATTGATGAGAGCAGAGTGGTAGATGTGATCTACATGGACTTCGGTAAGGTATTCGACAAGGTTCCCTATGGGAGACTGATTAGCAAAGTTAGATCTCATGGAATACAGGGAGAACTAGCCATTTGGATACAGAACTGGCTCAAAGGAAGAAGACAGAGGGTGGTGGTGGAGGGTTGTTTTTCAGACTGGAGGCCTGTGACCAGTGAAGTGCCACAAGGATCGGTGCTGGGCCCTCTACTTTTTGTCATTTATATAAATGATTTGGATGATAGTTTAAGAGGTACAGTTAGTAAGTTTGCAGATGACACCAAAGTTGGAGGTGTAGTGAAGAGGGTGACCTCAGATGACAGCAGGATCTGGACCAGATGGGCCAATGGGCTGAGAAGTGGCAGATGGAGTTTAATTCAGATAAATGCAAGGTGCCGCATTTTGGGAACAAATCTTAGCAGGACTTATACACTTAATGGCAAGGTCCTCGGGAGTGTTGCTGAACAAAGAGACCTTGGAGTGCAGGTTCATAGCTCCTTGAAAATGGAGTCGCAGATAGATAGGATAGTGAAGGTGGCGTTTGATATGCTTTCCTTTATTGGTCAGAGTATTGAGTACAGGAGTTAGGAGGTCATGTTGCGACTGTACAGGACATTGGGTGGGCCACTGTTGGACTATTGTATGCAATTCTGGTCTCCTTCCTATCAGAAAGATGTTGTGAAACTTGAAAGGGTTAAGAAAAGATTTACAGGATGTTGCCAGGGTTGGAGAATATGAGCTACAGGGAGAGGCTGAACAGGCTGGGGCTGTTTTCCCCGGAGCGTCGGAGGCTGAGGGGTGACCTTATAGAGGTTTATAAAATCATGGCTTGCATGGATAGGATAAATAGACAAAGTATTTTCCCTGTGGTCGGGGAGTCCAGAACTAGAGGGCATAGGTTTAGGATGAGAGGGGAAAGATATAAAAGAGACCTAAGGGGCAACCTTTTCACACAGAAGGTGGTACGTGTATGGAATGAGCTACCAGAGGAAGTGGTAGAGGCTGGTACAATTGCAACATTTAAGAGGCATTTGATGGATATATGAATAGGGAAGGTTTGGAGGTATATGGGCCGGGTGCTGGCAGGTGGGACTAAATGGGGTTGGGATATCTGGTTGGCATGGACGGGTTGGACCGAAGGGTCTGTTTCCATGCTGTACATCTCTATGACTCTATGACTGTAACCAAGAGCTAAGTTAATAAGAATGAAACCTATGTGAAGGAAATATGAAATTGTTTTTGTATTATCCAAGATGTGCATACAAGAATGAAACGTGCCTGTAAACAATGGTAGATGTTACAGACAGATAGATAAGGTACTGTGAGGGGAGGGGGTGTAGGTTAAGCTAGATGTCCTTGCACAAACAATTACAAGCTTCTATTTCCCACTTCTGCAATAACAAAAAAGACCACAATCAAGAGGTTCATAAGGCTCAGTATGGGCAAAGAATGGTGGGAAATATTGGTTGAGCTAGCAAGGAAGCAGACAGCAGTGGAGGAAGATATATAACAATGGACCACAGAGGGATGTGGTGAGATGGCCAAGCAGGGCATAAACTTTCTTATGCACAAGGCCGGATGAGGCCAGAGAGAAACAGCTGGATTTAGAGTAGTGGGAGATGTAAACAGGGGAGGAGCAATAGGAGGAGGGGAAAAAAAATGAATTGTATATAAGATATGTACTTGCTAAACTCTGTGTGTCTATTTTAGACACCATGCTTGCAAGTGTATAATAAACGATACTGCTGCTTCAGATCTTGTCTCGGAATGAAACTATTGAAGTGAGTAGGTTCTATTTCCGCACACTCTACACCTCAACTTTGAAACCTGCCCTTTTAAGAAATCACCATAATTGCAGAAATACTGCTGAGTTTGCTGCTAAATTCAGACACACAGAAAAAACAACCCGTTTCATACTCAACAACAAAATTATTCCAAATAAATTTCACAATTTACATCACACAAGACCTCAAGTAGTCATCACAGTTGTGTTCGAGTGCAGAAGGAGGTATTTTGGCCCAGAGTTTCTGTTCTAGCTTGGGAAATGTTCCCTTTATTTATTCATTTGTAGGATGAGGGTGTTGCTGGCAAGGCCGGTGTTTATTGCCCATCCCTAATGGCCCAAACAACAGTTCAGAGTCAACCACGTTGCTGGGGATCTGGAGGAACATGGGGGTCAGAGCAGCTAAAGATGGCAGGTTCCTTCCCTAATAGGCATTAGTGAACAAGGTGGGTTTTTCCTACAATTGGCAATGGATTCATGGACACTATTACTCTCTTATTTACAGATTTTTTAAAATTCAATTCAAATTAGAACATCTTCCATAGTAGGATTTGAACCTGGGTCTCTGGATTAACAATGCAGTGACAGCACCACGACACCATCACCTGGTCTGCAATGTGGGTGTATAGAGAGTAGGATTTACTGTCTATATTGCAGTAAACAGCAGTCCCTGTGTATGCTGTACTGAACAGCAATTTCTGAGGATGTGAACCCGAAGTCCCTGTGCATGTGACAGAGAATAGCAGTCCCTGTCTATATTATATCGAACAGCAGTTCCTCTGGATAATTACAGTGAATGCTATCACTGTGTTTATGACTGACAACAGCAGTTCCTGTATGTATTAGACAGAGCAACAGTCCCTGTGTATTTTACACTGAACATCTGTATCTCTGTACATGAAACAGAATTGCATTACAGAGAACAGCAGTTCACGTGTAGAGAATGGCAGTTTCAGTGGTGTCTGTGTATATTGTCGTGAACAGCTGTCCCGGTGTATGTTGTAGTGAACAGCTGTCCCTTGTATATTGTAGAGAACAGCTGTCCCTAGTATATTGTAGTGAACAGCTGTCCCAGTGTATATGTAGTGAACAGCTGTCCCAGTGTATATTGTAGTGAACAGCTGTCCCGGTGTATATCGTAGTGAACAGCTGTCCCGGTGTATAATGTAGTGAACAGCTGTCCCGGTGTATATTGTAGAGGACAGCTGTCCCGGTGTATATTGTAGAGGACAGCTGTCTGGGTGTATATTGTAGAGAACAGCTGTCCTGGTGTATATTGTAGAGAACAGCTGTCCAGGTGTATATTGAAGAAAACAGTTGTCCTGGGAATGATGTAGAGAACAGCAATCAACGATAATAAAACAGAGAACAGCAGTGCTGGTCTGTTTCACTCAGAATTGCAGTCCCCATCTAAATGATAGAGAAGGGCAGTTTTCTGTCTATTTTGTGGTGAACAGTAGTACCCATGTATACGAAAGAGAACAGCAATCCCTGTTGATAGTGTCCCAAAGAGCAGCCTCTGCTTCTGTGAAACAGAACAGCAATCCCTGTGTACATTACAAAGAACGGCAGTCCCAGTCTGTATTAAAGGGAACAGCAGTTCCTGTGACTGTTACAGAGAACACCATTTCTTGTGAATATTACACAGAATAGCAGTTCCGATGTATACTGCACAGAACAAAAGTTCTTGTGCATATAACAAAGGACAGCAGTTCCTGTGTGTATTACAGGCAAAAGCAACCCCTGTGTGTATTGAGGAGACCAGCAGTCATTGTGAATGTTAGTGAGCACTGAAGTCTCTCTGCATATTGGAATGAGTCAGTCCCAGTGTTTGTGGGGGATCAAAACAGTCCATGTGTATCAGACATTGAACACCAGTCCTTGTGTGTATTGTAGAAAACAACAGTTCCCCTTTGTATAGAGGAGAACAGTCGTTTTTGTGTACAATTGAGAGAGCAGCGGTCTTTATTGTTGGGAGCAGCAGTCTCCCTGTGAATACAATACAGAAAAACAGGCCCTGCCTTCTGCATGGAGAACAGCATGGCCTGTCTGTAATATAGAGAAAAGCAGTCCCTGTCTATGTTCTAGAGAAAAGCAGTCCCTGTCGATATTCGATAGAACAGGAGTCCCTGTCTGTATTCTAGAGAAGAGAAGTACATGTCTATAATACAGGGAACAGCAGTCCCTGTTTCTATTCTAGAGAACAGGAGAAAATGTCTACAATACAGGGAACAGCAGTCCCAGTTTATATTCCAGAGAACAGCAGTCCCTGTCTACAATACAGGAAACAGCAGTCCCTGTCTATAATACAGGCAACAGCAGTCCCTGTCTATAATACAGACAACAGCAGTCCCTGTCTATAATACGGGGAACAGCAGTCCATGTCGATGATACAGGGAACAGCAGTCCCTGTCTATAATACAGAGAACAGCAGTCCCTGTCTATGATAAAGGGAACAGCAGACCCTGTCTATAATACAGAGAACGAGGAGTCCCTGTCTGTGGTACAGAGAACAGCAGTTCGTGTCCATAATACAGGGACCAGCAGTCCCTGTCTATAATACAGGGAACAGCAGTCCCTGTCGATAATACAGAGAACAGCAGTCCCGGACTATGATACAGAGAACAGCAATCCCTGTCAGTAATACAGAGAACAGCAGTCCCTGTCTATGATACAGGGAACAGCAGTCCCTGTCTATAATACAGGAAACAGCAGTCATTGTCTACAATACCGAGAACAGCAGTCCCTGTCTGTGATACAGGGAACAGCAGTCCCTGTCTGTGATACAGCGAACAACCGTCCCTGTCTGTGATACAGGGAACAGCCGTCCCTGTCTTTTAATACAGGAAACAGCAATCCCTGTCTATAATAGAGTGAACAGCAGTCCCAGTCTATAATACAGGAAACAGCAGTCATTGTCTATAATACAGAGAACGAGGAGTCCCTGTCTGTGATACAGGGAACAGCAGACCCTCTCTATAATACAGGGAACAGCAGCCCCTGTGCATAATACAGAAAACAGCAGTCCCTGTCTATAATACAGGGAACAGCATTCCCTGTCTATAATACAGAGAAAGGGAGACCCTGTCTGTGATACAGAGGACAACAATCCCTGTCTATAATACAGGAAACAGCTGTCCCTCACATAATACAGAGATCAGCAGTCCCTGTCTATAATACAGGAAACAGCAGTCCCTGTCTATGATACAGGGAATAGCAGTCACTGTCTATAATACAGGGAACAGCAGTCCCTGTCTATAATACAGGGAACAGCAGTCCCCGTCTATAATACAGGGAACAGCAGTCCCTGTCTATAATACAGTGAACAGCAGTCCCTGTCTGTGATACAGGGAACAGCAGTCCCTGTCTAAGATACAGGGAACAGCAGTCCCTGTCGATGATACAGAGAAAATGAGTACCTGTCTATATTAAAGGTTACAGCAGTCCCTGTCTGTGATACAGGGAACAGCAGTCCCTGTCTATAATACAGGGAACAGCAGTCCCTGTCTATGATACAAAGAACGAGGAGTCCCTGTCTGTGATATAGGGAACAGCAGTCCCTCTCTATAATACAGGGAACAGCAGTCCCCGTGTATGATACAGAAAACAGCAGTCCCTGTCTATGATACAGGGAACAGCAGTCACTGTCTATAATACAGGGAACGAGGAGACCCTGTCTGTGATACAGAGATCAACAATCCCTGTCTATAATACAGGAAACAGCTGTCCCTCACATAATACAGAGAACAGCAGTCCCTGTCTATAATACAGGAATCAGCAGTCGCTGTCTATGATACAGGGAACAACAGTCACTGTCTATAATACAGGGAACAGCAGTCCCTGTTTCTATTCTAGAGAACAGGAGAAAATGTCTACAATACAGGGAACAGCAGTCCCAGTTTATATTCCAGAGAACAGCAGTCCCTGTCTACAATACAGGAAACAGCAGTCCCTGTCTATAATACAGGGAACAGCAGTCCCTGTCTATAATACAGACAACAGCAGTCCCTGTCTATAATACGGGGAACAGCAGTCCATATCGATGATACAGGGAACAGCAGTCCCTGTCTATAATACAGAGAACAGCAGTCCCTGTCTATGATACAGGGAACAGCAGTCCCTGTCTATAATACAGAGAACGAGGAGTCCCTGTCTGTGGTACAGAGAACAGCAGTCCGTGTCCATAATACAGGGAACAGCAGTCCCTGTCTATAATACAGGGAACAGCAGTCACTGTCGATAATACAGAGAACAGCAGTCCCGGACTATGATACAGAGAACAGCAGTCCCTGTCTGTAATACACAGAACAGCAGTCCCTGTCTATGATACAGGGAACAGCAGTCCCTGTCTATAATACAGGAAACAGCAGTCATTGTCGAGAATACAGAGAACAGCAGTCCCTGTCTGTGATACAGGGAACAGCCGTCCCTGTCTGTGATACAGGGAACAGCCGTCCCTGTCTGTGATACAGGGAACAGCCGTCCCTGTCTATAATACAGGAAACAGCAATCCCTGTCTATAATAGAGTGAACAGCAGTCCCAGTCTATAATACAGGAAACAGCAGTCATTGTCTATAATACAGAGAACGAGGAGTCCCTGTCTGTGATACAGGGAACAGCAGATCCTCTCTATAATACAGGGAACAGCAGCCCCTGTGCATAATACAGAAAACAGCAGTCCCTGTCTATAATACAGGGAACAGCATTCCCTGTCTATAATACAGAGAAAGAGGAGACTCTGTCTGTGATACAGTGGACAACAATCCCTGTCTATAATACAGGAAACAGCTGTCCCTCACATAATACAGAGAACAGCAGTCCCTGTCTATAATACAGGAAACAGCAGTCCCTGTCTATGATACAGGGAACAGCAGTCACTGTCTATAATACAGGGAACAGCAGTCCCTGTCTATAATACAGGGAACAGCAGTCCCCGTCTATAATACAGGGAACAGCAGTCCCTGTCTATAATACAGTGAACAGCAGTCCCTGTCTGTGATACAGGGAACAGCAGTCCCTGTCTATAATACAGAGAACAGCAGTCCCTGTCGATGATACAGAGAACAATAGTCCCTGTCTATATTAAAGGGTACAGAAGTCCCTGTCTGTGATACAGGGAACAGCAGTCACTGTCTATAATAAAGGGAACAGCAGTCCCTGTCTATGATACAAAGAACGAGGAGTCCCTGTCTGTGATACAGGGAACAGCAGTCCCTCTCTATAATACAGGGAACAGCAGTCCCTGTGTATAATACAGAAAACAGCAGTCCCTTTCTATAATACAGGGAACAGCAGTCCCTCTGTATAATACAGAAAACAGCAGTCCCTGTCTATGATACAGGGAACAGCAGTCACTGTCTATAATACAGGGAACGAGGAGACCCTGTCTGTGATACAGAGATCAACAATCCCTGTCTATAATACAGGAAACAGCTGTCCCTCACATAATACAGAGAACAGCAGTCCCTGTCTATAATACAGGAATCAGCAGTCGCTATCTATGATACACGGAACAACAGTCACTGTCGATAATACAGGGAACAGCAGTCCCTGTCTATAATATAGCGAACAGCAGTCCCCGTCTATAATACAGGGAACAGCAGTCCCTGTCAATTATAAAGGGAACGGCAGTCCCTCTCTGTGATACAGGGAACAGCAGTCCCTGTCTATGATACAGGGAACAGCAGTCCCTGTCTATTATAGAGTGAACAGCAGTCCCTGTCTATATTACAGTGAACAACAGTCCCTCTCTGTTATACAGGGAACAGCAGTCCCTGTCAATATTAAAGGGTACAGCAATCCATGTCTGTGAAACAGGGAACAGCAGTCCCTGTCTATAATACAGGGAACAGCAGTCCCTGTCTATGATACAGGGAACGAGGAGTCCCTGTCTGTGATACAGGGAACAGCAGTCACTCTCTATAATACAGGGAACAGCCGTCCCTGTCTATAATACAGTGAACAGCAGTCCCTGTCTGTGATACAGGAAACAGCAGTCCCTGTCTATAATACTTGAACAGCAGTCCCTGTCTATAATACAGGGAACAGCAGTCCCTGTCTATAATACAGAGACCAGCAGTCCCTGTCGACAATACAGGGAACAGCAGTCCCTGTGTATAATACAGAGAACAGCAGTCCCTGTCTATAATACAGAGAACAGCAGACCCTGCCTATGATAAAGGGAACAGCAGTCACTGACGATAATACAGGGAACAGCAGTCCATGTCTATAATACAGGGAACAGCAGTCCCTGTCTATAATACAGATAACAGCAGTCCCCGTCTATAATACAGGGAACAGCAGTCCCTGTCTATTATACAGTGAAAAGCAGTCCCTGTCTATAATACAGGGAACAGCAGTCCCTGTCTATAATACAGATAACAGCAGTGCCTGTCTATAATACAGGGAACAGCAGTCCCTGTCTGTTATACAGGGAACAGCAGTCCCTGTCTATGATACAGGGAGCAGCAGTCCCTGTCTGTGATACAGGGAACAGCAGTCCCTGTCTATAATACAGGGAACAGCAGTCCCTGTCTATAATACAGGGAACAGCAGTCCCTGTCAATGATACAGAGAATGAGGAGCCCGTCTCTGTGATACAGGGAACAGCAGTCCCTGTCTATAATACAGAGAACAGCAGAACCTGTCTATAATACAGGGAACAGCAGTCCCTGTCTATAATACAGAGAACAGCAGTCCCTGTCTATAATACAGGGAACAGCAGTCCCTGTCTATAATACAGAAAATAGCAGCCCCTGTGTATAATACAGAGAACAGCAGTCCCTGTCTATAATACAGATAACAGCAGTCCCTGACTATAATACAGGGAACAGCAGTCCATGTCTATAATACAGAGACCTGCAGTCCCTGTCTATAATACAGGGAACAGCAGTCCCTGTCTATAATACAGAGAACAGCAGTCCCTGTCTATAATACAGAGAACAGCAGATCCTGTCTAGCATACAGAAAACAGCAGCCCCTGTCTATAATACAGTGAACAGCAGTCCCTGTCTATAATACAGAGAACGAGGAGTCCCTGTCTACGATACAGACAACAACAGTCCCTGTCTATGATACAGGGAACAGCAGTCACTGTCGATAATACAGGGAACAGCAGTCCCTGTCTATAATACAGGGAACAGCAGTCCCCGTCTATAATACAGGGAACAGCAGTCCCTGTCTATTATACTGTGAACAGCAGTCCCTGTCTATATTACAGGGAACAGCAGTCCCTGTCTATGATACAGAGAAGAGCAGTCCCTGTCTATAATACAGTGAACAGCAGTCCCTGTCTGTTATACAGGGAACAGCAGTCCCTGTTTATAATACAGGGAACAGCTGTTCCTGTCTGTGAAACAGGGAACAGCAGTCCCTGTCTGTGATACAGGGAACAGCAGTCCCTGTCAGTGATACAGGGAACAGCAGTCCCTGTCTGTGATACAGGGAACAGCGGTCCCTGTCTGTGATACAGGAAACAGCAGTCCCTGTCTATAATACAGTGAACAGCAGTCCCTGTCTATAATACAGGAAACAGTAGTCCCTGTCTGTGAAACAGGGAACAGCAGTCCCTGTCTGTGATACAGAGAACGAGGAGTCCCTGTCTGTGATATAGGGAACAGCAGTCCCTCTCTATAATACAGGGAACAGCAGTCCCTGTCTATAATACAGAAAACAGCAGTCCCTGTCTATCATACAGGGAACAGCAGTCCCTGTGTATAATACAGAAAACAGCAGTCCCTGTCTATAATACAGGGAACAGCAGTCCCTGTCTATAATACAGGAAACAGTAGTCCCTGTCTATAATACAGTGAACAGCAGTCCCTGTCTATAATACAGGAAACAGTAGTCCCTGTCTGTGATACAGGGAACAGCAGTCCCTGTCTGTGATACAGAGAACGAGGAGTCCCTGTCTGTGATATAGGGAACAGCAGTCCCTCTCTATAATACAGGGAACAGCAGTCCCTGTGTATAATACAGAAAACAGCAGTCCCTGTCTATAATACAGGGAACAGCAGTCCCTGTCTATAATACAGAAAGCAGTAGTCCCTGTCGAAAATACAGGAAACAGCAGTCGCTGTCTATGATACAGGGAACAGCAGTCCCTGTCTATAATACAGAGAACAGCAGTCCCTGTCTATAATACAGGGAACAGCAGTCCCTGTCTAGATTACAGGGAACAGCGGTCCCTGTCTATAAAACAGTGAACAGCACTCCCTGTCTAGAATACAGGAAACAGTAGACCCTGTCTATAATACAGGAAACAGCAGTCGCTGTCTATGATACAGGGAACAGCAGTCCCTGTCTATGATACAGGGAACAGCAGTCCCTGTCTATGATACAGAGATCAGCAGTCCCTGTCTAGATTACAGGGAACAGCAGTCCCTGTCTGTGATACAGGAACAGCAGTCCCTGTCAATACTAGAGGGAACAGCAGTCCCTGTCTATAATACAGGGAACAGCGGTCCCTGTCTATAATACAGTGAACAGCAGTCCCTGTCTAGATTACAGGAAACAGTAGTCCCTGTCTATAATACAGGAAACAGCAGTCGCTGTCTATGATACAGGAAACCGCAGTCGCTGTCTATGATACAGAGAACAGCAGTCCCTGTCTAGATTACAGGGAACAGCGGTCCCTGTCTATAATACAGTGAACAGCAGTCCCTGTCTATAATACAGGAAACAGTAGTCCCTGTCTATAATACAGGAAACAGCAGTCGCTGTCTATGATACAGGGAACAGCAGTCCCTGTCTATGATACAGAGATCAGCAGTCCCTGTCTAGATTACAGGGAACAGCAGTCCCTGTCTGTGATACAGGAACAGCAGTCCCTGTCAATACTACAGGGAACAGCAGACCCTGTCTATAATACAGGGAACAGCAGTCCCTGTCTATAATACAGGGAACAGCGGTCCCTGTCTATAATACAGTGAACAGCAGTCCCTGTCTATAATACAGTGAACAGCAGTCCCTGTCTGTGATAAAGGGAACAGCAGTCCCTGTCTATGATACAGGGAACAGCAGTCGCTGTCGAGATTACAGGGAACAGCAGTCCCTGTCTCGATTACAGGGAACAGGAGTCCCTGTCTGTGATAGAGGAACGGCAGTCCCTGTCTATAATACAGGGAACAGCAGTCCCTGTCTATAATACAGGGAACAGCAGATCCTGTCTAGCATACAGAAAACAGCAGCCCCTGTCTATAATACAGTGAACAGCAGTCCCTGTCTATAATACAGAGAACGAGGAGTCCCTGTCTATGATACAGACAACAGCAGTCCCTGTCTATGATACAGGGAACAGCAGTCACTGTCGATAATACAGGGAACAGCAGTCCCTGTCTATAATACAGGGAACAGCAGTCCCCGTCTATAATACAGGGAACAGCAGTCCCTGTCTATTATACTGTGAACAGCAGTCCCTGTCTATATTACAGGGAACAGCAGTCCCTGTCTATGATACAGAGAAGAGCAGTCCCTGTCTATAATACAGTGAACAGCAGTCCCTGTCTGTTATACAGGGAACAGCAGTCCCTGTTTATAATACAGGGAACAGCTGTTCCTGTCTGTGAAACAGGGAACAGCAGTCCCTGTCTGTGATACAGGGAACAGCAGTCCCTGTCAGTGATATAGGGAACAGCAGTCCCTGTCTGTGATACAGGGAACAGCGGTCCCTGTCTGTGATACAGGAAACAGCAGTCCCTGTCTATAATACAGTGAACAGCAGTCCCTGTCTATAATACAGGAAACAGTAGTCCCTGTCTGTGAAACAGGGAACAGCAGTCCCTGTCTGTGATACAGAGAACGAGGAGTCCCTGTCTGTGATATAGGGAACAGCAGTCCCTCTCTATAATACAGGGAACAGCAGTCCCTGTCTATAATACAGAAAACAGCAGTCCCTGTCTATCATACAGGGAACAGCAGTCCCTGTGTATAATACAGAAAACAGCAGTCCCTGTCTATAATACAGGGAACAGCAGTCCCTGTCTATAATACAGGAAACAGTAGTCCCTGTCTATAATACAGTGAACAGCAGTCCCTGTCTATAATACAGGAAACAGTAGTCCCTGTCTGTGATACAGGGAACAGCAGTCCCTGTCTGTGATACAGAGAACGAGGAGTCCCTGTCTATAATACAGGGAACAGCAGTCCCTGTCTATAATACAGAAAGCAGTAGTCCCTGTCGAAAATACAGGGAACAGCAGTCGTTGTCTATGATACAGGGAACAGCAGTCCCTGTCTATGATACAGAGAACAGCAGTCCCTGTCTAGATTACAGGGAACAGCGGTCCCTGTCTATAAAACAGTGAACAGCACTCCCTGTCTAGAATACAGGAAACAGTAGACCCTGTCTATAATACAGGAAACAGCAGTCGCTGTCTATGATACAGGGAACAGCAGTCCCTGTCTATGATACAGGGAACAGCAGTCCCTGTCTATGATACAGAGATCAGCAGTCCCTGTCTAGATTACAGGGAACAGCAGTCCCTGTCTGTGATACAGGAACAGCAGTCCCTGTCAATACTAGAGGGAACAGCAGTCCCTGTCTATAATACAGGGAACAGCGGTCCCTGTCTATAATACAGTGAACAGCAGTCCCTGTCTAGATTACAGGAAACAGTAGTCCCTGTCTATAATACAGGAAACAGCAGTCGCTGTCTATGATACAGGAAACCGCAGTCGCTGTCTATGATACAGAGAACAGCAGTCCCTGTCTAGATTACAGGGAACAGCGGTCCCTGTCTATAATGCAGTGAACAGCAGTCCCTGTCTATAATACAGGAAACAGTAGTCCCTGTCTATAATACAGGAAACAGCAGTCGCTGTCTATGATACAGGGAACAGCAGTCCCTGTCTATGATACAGAGATCAGCAGTCCCTGTCTAGATTACAGGGAACAGCAGTCCCTGTCTGTGATACAGGAACAGCAGTCCCTGTCAATACTACAGGGAACAGCAGTCCCTGTCTATAATACAGGGAACAGCGGTCCCTGTCTATAATACAGTGAACAGCAGTCCCTGTCTATAATACAGTGAACAGCAGTCCCTGTCTGTGATAAAGGGAACAGCAGTCCCTGTCTATGATACAGGGAACAGCAGTCGCTGTCGAGATTACAGGGAACAGCAGTCCCTGTCTCGATTACAGGGAACAGGAGTCCCTGTCTGTGATAGAGGAACGGCAGTCCCTGTCTATAATACAGGGAACAGCAGTCCCTGTCTATAATACAGGGAACAGCGGTCCCTGTCTATAATACAGTGAACAGCGGTCCCTGTCTATAATACAGTGAACAGCAGTCCCTGTCTATAATACAGGGAACAGCAGTCCCTGTCTATAATACAGAGACCAGCAGTCCCCGTCTATAATACAGTGAACAGCAGTCCCTGTCTATAATACAGGGAACAGCAGTCCCTGTCGAAAATACAGAGACCAGCAGGTCCTGTCTATAATACAGGGAACAGCAGTCCCTGTCTATGATACAGAAGACAGCAGCCTCTGTGTATAATACAGGGAACAGCAGTCCCTGTCTGTGATACAGGAAACAGCATTCCCTGTCTATAATTCAGACAACAGCAGTCCCTGTCTATAATACAGAGAACAGCAGTCCCTGTCTATGATACAGGGAACAGCAGTCCCTGTCTGTGATACAGGGAACAGCTGTCCCTGTCTGTGATACAGGGAACAGCAGTCCCTGTCTGTGATACAGGGAACAGCAGTCCCTGTCTGTGATACAGGGAACAGCAGACCCTGTCTGTGATATGGGGAAGAGACGTCCCGGTCTATAATACAGGAAACAGCAGTCCCTGTCTATAATACAGTGAACAGCAGTCCCTGTCTATAATACAGGAAACAGTCGACCCTGTCTGTGATACAGGGAACAGCAGTCCCTGCCTGTGATACAGAGAACGAGGAGTCCCTGTCTGTGATATAGGGAACAGCAGTCCCTCTCTATAATACAGGGAACAGCAGTCCCTGTGTATAATACAGAAAACAGCAGTCCCTGTCTTTAATACAGTGAACAGCATTCCCTGTATATAATACAGAGAACGAGGAGTCCCTGTCTGTGATACAGAGAACAACAGTCCCTGTCGATAATACAGGAAACAGCTGTCCCTAACATAATACAGAGAACAGCAGTCCCTGTGTATAATACAGGAAACAGCAGTCCCTGTCTATGATACAGGGAACAGCAGTCCCTGTCTATGATACAGAGAACAGCAGTCCCTGTCTAGATTACAGGGAACAGCAGTCCCCGTCTATAATACAGGGAACAGCGGTCCCTGTCTATAATACAGTGAACAGCAATCCATGTCTTTCATACAGGGAACAGCAGTCCCTGTCTATAATACAGAGAACAGCAGTCACTGTCTATAATACAGAGAACAGCAGACCCTGTCGAGCATACAGAAAACAGCAGCCCCTGGCTATAATACAGGGAAGAGCAGTCCCTGTCTATAAGACAGAGAACGAGGAGTCCCTGTCTATGATACAGAGAACAGCAGTCCCTGTCTATGATACAGGGAAGAGCACTCACTGTCGATAATACAGGGAACAGCAGTCCCTGTCTATAATACAGGGAACAGCAGTCCCCGTCTATCATACAGGGAGCAGCAGTCCCAGTCTATTATACAGTGAACAGCAGTCCCTGTCTATATTACTGGGAACAGCAGTCCCTGTCTATGATACAGAGGAGAGCTGTCCCTGTCTATAATACAGTGAACAGCAGTCCCTGTCTGTAATACAGGCAAGTGCAGTCCCTGTTTATAATACAGGGAACAGCAGTCCCTGTCTGTGATACAGGGAACAGCAGTCACTGTCTATAATACAGGGAACAGCAGTCCCTGTCTATGATACAGGAAACAGCAGTCCCTGTCTATAATTCAGAGAACAGCAGTCCCTGTCTATAATACAGAGAACAGCAGTCCCTGTCTGTGAAAAAGGGAACAGCAGTCCCTGTCTGTGATACAGGGAACAGCAGTCCCTGTCTGTGATACAGGGAACAGCAGTCCCTGTCTGTGATACAGGGAACAGCAGTCCCTGTCTGTGATACAGGGAACAGCCGTCCCTGTCTATAATACAGGAATCAGCAGTCCCTGTCTATAATACAGTGAACAGCAGTCCCTGTCTATAATACAGGGAACAGCATTCCCTGTATATAATACAGAGAACGAGGAGTCCCTGTCTGTGATACAGAAAACAGCAGTCCCTGTCTATAATACAGAAAACAGCAGTCGCTGTCTATGATGCAGGGAACAGCAGTCCCTGTCTATGATACAGAGAACAGCAGTCCCTGTCTAGATTACAGGGAACAGCAGTCCCTGTCTGTGATACAGGAACAGCAGTCTCTGTCAATACTACAGGGAACAGCGGTCCCTGTCTATAATACAGTGAACAGCTGTCCCTGTCTATAATACTGTGAACAGCAGTCCCTGTCTGTGATAAAGGGAACAGCAGTCCCTGTCTATGAAACAGGGAACAGCAGTCCCTGTCTAGATTACAGAGACCAGCAGTCCCTGTCTATAATACAGGGAACAGCAGTCCCTGTCTATAATACAGAGAACAGCAGTCTCTGTCTATAATACAGAGAAGAGCAGACCCTGTCTAGAATACAGAAGACAGCAGCCCCTGTGTATAATACAGAGAACAGCAGTCCCTGTCTATAATACAGTGAACAGCAGTCCCTGTCTTTTATACAGGGAACAGCAGTCCCTGTCTATGATACAGAGAACAGCAGTCCCTGTCTATATTACAGGGAACAGCAGTCCCTGTCTATAATACAGGGAACAGCAGTCCCTGTATATGATACAGAGAACAGCAGTCCCTGTCTATATTACAGGGAACAGCAGTCCCTCTCGATAATGCAGGGAACAGAAGCCCCTGTGTATAATGCAGAAATCAGCAGTCCCTGTCTATAATACAGTGAAAAGCAGTCCCTGTCTTTTATACAGGGAACAGCAGCCCCTGTCGATAATACAGAGAACAGCAGTCTCTGTCTATAATACAGAGAAGAGCAGACCCTGTCTAGAATACAGAAGACAGCAGCCCCTGTGTATAATACAGAGAACAGCAGTCCCTGTCTATAATACAGTGAACAGCAGTCCCTGTCTTTTATACAGGGAACAGCAGTCCCTGTCTATGATACAGAGAACAGCAGTCCCTGTCTATATTACAGGGAACAGCAGTCCCTCTCTATAATGCAGGGAACAGAAGCCCCTGTGTATAATGCAGAAATCAGCAGTCACTGTCTATAATACAGGGAACAGCATTCCCTGTCTATAATACAGAGAACGAGGAGTCCCTGTCTGTGATACAGAGAACAACAGTCCCTGTCTATAATACAGGAAACAGCTGTCCCTCAAATACTACAGGAAACAGCAGTCCCTGTCTATGATACAGGGAACAGCAGTCACTGTCGATAATACAGGAAACAGCAGTCCCTGACTATAATACAGGGAACAGCAGTCCCTGACTATAATACAGGGAACAGCAGTCCCCATCTATAATACAGGGAACAGCAGTCCCTGTCTATAATACAGTGAACAGCAGTCCCTGTCTGTGATACAGGGAACAGCAGTCTCTGTCTATGATACAGGGAACAGCAGTCCCTGTCTATGATACAGAGAACAGCAGTCCCTGTCCATATTACAGGGAACAGCAGTCCCTGTCTGTGATACAGGGAACAGCAGTCACTGTCTATAATACAGGGAACAGCAGTCCCTGTCTGTGATACAGAGAACAGCAGTCCCTGTCTATATTACAGGGAACAGCAGTCCCTGTCTCGAATACAGAGAACAGCAGTCCCAGTCTATAATACAAAGAACAGCAGTGACTGTCTATATTACAGGGAACAGCAGTCCCTGTCTATAATAGACAGAACAGCAGCCACTGTGTATAATACAGAGAACAGCAGTCCCTGTCTATAATACAGGAAACAGCAGTCCATATCGATGATACAGGGAACAGCAGTCCCTGTCTATAATACAGTGAACAGCAGTCCCTGTCTGTGATACAGGGAACAGCAGTCCCTGTCTATAATACAGGAAACAGCAGTCCCTGTCTATAATACAGTGAACAGCAGTCCCTCTCTATAATACAGTGAACAGCAGTCCCTGTCTATAATACAGGGAACAGCAGTCCCTGTCTATAATACAGGGAACATCAGTCCCTGTCTATAATACAGAGAACAGCAGTCCCGGACTATGATACAGGGAACAGCAGTCCCTGTCTGTAATACAGGGAACAGCAGTCCCTGTCTGTGATACAGGGAACAGCAGTCCCTGTCTGTGATACAGGAAACAGCAGTCCCTGTCTATAATTCAGAGAACAGCAGTCCCTGTCTATAATACAGAGAACAGCAGTCCCTGACTATGATACAGGGAACAGCAGTCCCTGTCTGTGATACAGGGAACAGCTGTCCCTGTCTGTGATACAGGGAACAGCAGACCGTGTCTAGAATACAGAAAACAGCAGCCCCTGTGTATAATACAGAGAACAGCAGTTCCTGTCTATCATACAGATAACAGCAGTCCCTGACTATGATACAGGGAACAGCAGTCACTGTCTATAATACAGGGAACAGCAGTCCCTGTCCATAATACAGGGAACAGCAGTCCCCGTCTATAATACAGGGAACAGCAGTCACTGTTGATAGTACAGGGAACAGCAGTCCCTGTCTATAATACAGGGAACAGCAGTCCCCTTTTATAATACAGGGAAAAGCAGTCCCTGTCTATTATACAGTGAACAGCAGTCCCTGTCTATAATACAGTGAACAGCAGTCCCTCTCTGTTATACAGGGAACAGCAGTCCCTGTCTATGATACAGAGAACAGCAGTCCCTGTCTATACGACAGGGAGCAGCAGTCTCTGTCTGTGATACAGGGAACAGCAGTCCCTGTCTATAATACAGGGAACAGCAGTCCCAGTCTATAATATAGAGAACGAGGAGTTCCTGTCTGTGATACAGGGATCAGCAGTCCCTCTCTATAATGCAGGGAACAGCAGCCCTTGTGTATAATACAGAAAACAGCAGACTCTGTCTATAATGCAAGGAACAGCATTCCCTGTCTATAATACAGAGAACGAGCAGTCCCTATCTGTGATACAGAGAACAACAGTCCCTGTGTATAATACAGGAAACAGCTGTCCCTCAAGTAATACAGAGAACAGCAGTCCCAGTCTATAATATAGGAAACAGCAGGGTCTGTCTATGATACAGGGAACAGCAGTCACTGTCGATAATACAGGGAACAGTAGTCCCTGTCTATAATACAGTGAACAGCAGTCCCCATCTATCATACAGGGAACAGCAGTCCCTGTCTATATTACAGTGAACAGCAGTCCCTGTCTGTGACACAGGGAACAGCAGTCCCGGTCTATGATACAGGGAACAGCAGTCCCTGTCTATGATACAGAGAACATCAGTCCCTGTCCATATTACAGGGAACAGCAGTCCCTCTCTATAATACAGGGAACAGCAGTCCCTGTGTATAATACAGAAAACAGCAGTCCCTGTCTATAATACAGGGAACAGCAGTCCCTGTGTATAATACAGAAAACAGCAGTCCCTGTCTATAATACAGGGAACAGCAGTCCCTGTCTATAATACAGGAAACAGTAGTCCCTGTCTATAATACAGTGAACAGCAGTCCCTGTCTATAATACAGGAAACAGTAGTCCCTGTCTGTGATACAGGGAACAGCAGTCCCTGTCTGTGATACAGAGAACGAGGAGTCCCTGTCTGTGATATAGGGAACAGCAGTCCCTCTCTATAATACAGGGAACAGCAGTCCCTGTGTATAATACAGAAAACAGCAGTCCCTGTCTATAATACAGGGAACAGCAGTCCCTGTCTATAATACAGGAAACAGTAGTCCCTGTCTATAATACAGGAAACAGCAGTCGCTGTCTATGATACAGGGAACAGAAGTCCCTGTCTATGATACAGAGAACAGCAGTCCCTGTCTAGATTACAGGGAACAGCGGTCCCTGTCTATAATACAGTGAACAGCAGTCCCTGTCTATAATACAGGAAACAGTAGTCCCTGTCTATAATACAGGAAACAGCAGTCGCTGTCTATGATACAGGGAACAGCAGTCCCTGTCTATGATACAGGGAACGGCAGTCCCTGTCTATGATACAGAGATCAGCAGTCCCTGTCTAGATTACAGGGAACAGCAGTCCCTGTCTGTGATACAGGAACAGCAGTCCCTGTCAATACTAGAGGGAACAGCAGTCCCTGTCTATAATACAGGGATAAGCGGTCCCTGTCTATAATACAGTGAACAGCAGTCCCTGTCTAGATTACAGGAAACAGTAGTCCCTGTCTATAATACAGGAAACAGCAGTCGCTGTCTATGATACAGGAAACAGCAGTCGCTGTCTATGATACAGAGAACAGCAGTCCCTGTCTAGATTACAGGGAACAGCGGTCCCTGTCTATAATACAGTGAACAGCAGTCCCTGTCTATAATACAGGAAACAGTAGTCCCTGTCTATAATACAGGAAACAGCAGTCGCTGTCTATGATACAGGGAACAGCAGTCCCTGTCTATAATACAGGAATCAGCAGTCCCTGTCTATAATACAGTGAACAGCAGTCCCTGTCTATAATACAGGGAACAGCATTCCCTGTATATAATACAGAGAACGAGGAGTCCCTGTCTGTGATACAGAAAACAGCAGTCCCTGTCTATAATACAGAAAACAGCAGTCGCTGTCTATGATGCAGGGAACAGCAGTCCCTGTCTATGATACAGAGAACAGCAGTCCCTGTCTAGATTACAGGGAACAGCAGTCCCTGTCTGTGATACAGGAACAGCAGTCTCTGTCAATACTACAGGGAACAGCGGTCCCTGTCTATAATACAGTGAACAGCTGTCCCTGTCTATAATACTGTGAACAGCAGTCCCTGTCTGTGATAAAGGGAACAGCAGTCCCTGTCTATGAAACAGGGAACAGCAGTCCCTGTCTAGATTACAGAGACCAGCAGTCCCTGTCTATAATACAGGGAACAGCAGTCCCTGTCTATAATACAGAGAACAGCAGTCTCTGTCTATAATACAGAGAAGAGCAGACCCTGTCTAGAATACAGAAGACAGCAGCCCCTGTGTATAATACAGAGAACAGCAGTCCCTGTCTATAATACAGTGAACAGCAGTCCCTGTCTTTTATACAGGGAACAGCAGTCCCTGTCTATGATACAGAGAACAGCAGTCCCTGTCTATATTACAGGGAACAGCAGTCCCTGTCTATAATACAGGGAACAGCAGTCCCTGTATATGATACAGAGAACAGCAGTCCCTGTCTATATTACAGGGAACAGCAGTCCCTCTCGATAATGCAGGGAACAGAAGCCCCTGTGTATAATGCAGAAATCAGCAGTCCCTGTCTATAATACAGTGAAAAGCAGTCCCTGTCTTTTATACAGGGAACAGCAGCCCCTGTCGATAATACAGAGAACAGCAGTCTCTGTCTATAATACAGAGAAGAGCAGACCCTGTCTAGAATACAGAAGACAGCAGCCCCTGTGTATAATACAGAGAACAGCAGTCCCTGTCTATAATACAGTGAACAGCAGTCCCTGTCTTTTATACAGGGAACAGCAGTCCCTGTCTATGATACAGAGAACAGCAGTCCCTGTCTATATTACAGGGAACAGCAGTCCCTCTCTATAATGCAGGGAACAGAAGCCCCTGTGTATAATGCAGAAATCAGCAGTCACTGTCTATAATACAGGGAACAGCATTCCCTGTCTATAATACAGAGAACGAGGAGTCCCTGTCTGTGATACAGAGAACAACAGTCCCTGTCTATAATACAGGAAACAGCTGTCCCTCAAATACTACAGGAAACAGCAGTCCCTGTCTATGATACAGGGAACAGCAGTCACTGTCGATAATACAGGAAACAGCAGTCCCTGACTATAATACAGGGAACAGCAGTCCCTGACTATAATACAGGGAACAGCAGTCCCCATCTATAATACAGGGAACAGCAGTCCCTGTCTATAATACAGTGAACAGCAGTCCCTGTCTGTGATACAGGGAACAGCAGTCTCTGTCTATGATACAGGGAACAGCAGTCCCTGTCTATGATACAGAGAACAGCAGTCCCTGTCCATATTACAGGGAACAGCAGTCCCTGTCTGTGATACAGGGAACAGCAGTCACTGTCTATAATACAGGGAACAGCAGTCCCTGTCTGTGATACAGAGAACAGCAGTCCCTGTCTATATTACAGGGAACAGCAGTCCCTGTCTCGAATACAGAGAACAGCAGTCCCAGTCTATAATACAAAGAACAGCAGTGACTGTCTATATTACAGGGAACAGCAGTCCCTGTCTATAATAGACAGAACAGCAGCCACTGTGTATAATACAGAGAACAGCAGTCCCTGTCTATAATACAGGAAACAGCAGTCCATATCGATGATACAGGGAACAGCAGTCCCTGTCTATAATACAGTGAACAGCAGTCCCTGTCTGTGATACAGGGAACAGCAGTCCCTGTCTATAATACAGGAAACAGCAGTCCCTGTCTATAATACAGTGAACAGCAGTCCCTCTCTATAATACAGTGAACAGCAGTCCCTGTCTATAATACAGGGAACAGCAGTCCCTGTCTATAATACAGGGAACATCAGTCCCTGTCTATAATACAGAGAACAGCAGTCCCGGACTATGATACAGGGAACAGCAGTCCCTGTCTGTAATACAGGGAACAGCAGTCCCTGTCTGTGATACAGGGAACAGCAGTCCCTGTCTGTGATACAGGAAACAGCAGTCCCTGTCTATAATTCAGAGAACAGCAGTCCCTGTCTATAATACAGAGAACAGCAGTCCCTGACTATGATACAGGGAACAGCAGTCCCTGTCTGTGATACAGGGAACAGCTGTCCCTGTCTGTGATACAGGGAACAGCAGACCGTGTCTAGAATACAGAAAACAGCAGCCCCTGTGTATAATACAGAGAACAGCAGTTCCTGTCTATCATACAGATAACAGCAGTCCCTGACTATGATACAGGGAACAGCAGTCACTGTCTATAATACAGGGAACAGCAGTCCCTGTCTATAATACAGGGAACAGCAGTCCCCGTCTATAATACAGGGAACAGCAGTCACTGTTGATAGTACAGGGAACAGCAGTCCCTGTCTATAATACAGGGAACAGCAGTCCCCTTTTATAATACAGGGAAAAGCAGTCCCTGTCTATTATACAGTGAACAGCAGTCCCTGTCTATAATACAGTGAACAGCAGTCCCTCTCTGTTATACAGGGAACAGCAGTCCCTGTCTATGATACAGAGAACAGCAGTCCCTGTCTATACGACAGGGAGCAGCAGTCTCTGTCTGTGATACAGGGAACAGCAGTCCCTGTCTATAATACAGGGAACAGCAGTCCCAGTCTATAATATAGAGAACGAGGAGTTCCTGTCTGTGATACAGGGATCAGCAGTCCCTCTCTATAATGCAGGGAACAGCAGCCCTTGTGTATAATACAGAAAACAGCAGACTCTGTCTATAATGCAAGGAACAGCATTCCCTGTCTATAATACAGAGAACGAGCAGTCCCTATCTGTGATACAGAGAACAACAGTCCCTGTGTATAATACAGGAAACAGCTGTCCCTCAAGTAATACAGAGAACAGCAGTCCCAGTCTATAATATAGGAAACAGCAGGGTCTGTCTATGATACAGGGAACAGCAGTCACTGTCGATAATACAGGGAACAGTAGTCCCTGTCTATAATACAGTGAACAGCAGTCCCCATCTATCATACAGGGAACAGCAGTCCCTGTCTATATTACAGTGAACAGCAGTCCCTGTCTGTGACACAGGGAACAGCAGTCCCGGTCTATGATACAGGGAACAGCAGTCCCTGTCTATGATACAGAGAACATCAGTCCCTGTCCATATTACAGGGAACAGCAGTCCCTCTCTATAATACAGGGAACAGCAGTCCCTGTGTATAATACAGAAAACAGCAGTCCCTGTCTATAATACAGGGAACAGCAGTCCCTGTGTATAATACAGAAAACAGCAGTCCCTGTCTATAATACAGGGAACAGCAGTCCCTGTCTATAATACAGGAAACAGTAGTCCCTGTCTATAATACAGTGAACAGCAGTCCCTGTCTATAATACAGGAAACAGTAGTCCCTGTCTGTGATACAGGGAACAGCAGTCCCTGTCTGTGATACAGAGAACGAGGAGTCCCTGTCTGTGATATAGGGAACAGCAGTCCCTCTCTATAATACAGGGAACAGCAGTCCCTGTGTATAATACAGAAAACAGCAGTCCCTGTCTATAATACAGGGAACAGCAGTCCCTGTCTATAATACAGGAAACAGTAGTCCCTGTCTATAATACAGGAAACAGCAGTCGCTGTCTATGATACAGGGAACAGAAGTCCCTGTCTATGATACAGAGAACAGCAGTCCCTGTCTAGATTACAGGGAACAGCGGTCCCTGTCTATAATACAGTGAACAGCAGTCCCTGTCTATAATACAGGAAACAGTAGTCCCTGTCTATAATACAGGAAACAGCAGTCGCTGTCTATGATACAGGGAACAGCAGTCCCTGTCTATGATACAGGGAACGGCAGTCCCTGTCTATGATACAGAGATCAGCAGTCCCTGTCTAGATTACAGGGAACAGCAGTCCCTGTCTGTGATACAGGAACAGCAGTCCCTGTCAATACTAGAGGGAACAGCAGTCCCTGTCTATAATACAGGGATAAGCGGTCCCTGTCTATAATACAGTGAACACCAGTCCCTGTCTAGATTACAGGAAACAGTAGTCCCTGTCTATAATACAGGAAACAGCAGTCGCTGTCTATGATACAGGAAACAGCAGTCGCTGTCTATGATACAGAGAACAGCAGTCCCTGTCTAGATTACAGGGAACAGCGGTCCCTGTCTATAATACAGTGAACAGCAGTCCCTGTCTATAATACAGGAAACAGTAGTCCCTGTCTATAATACAGGAAACAGCAGTCGCTGTCTATGATACAGGGAACAGCAGTCCCTGTCTATGATACAGAGATCAGCAGTCCCTGTCTAGATTACAGGGAACAGCAGTCCCTGTCTGTGATACAGGAACAGCAGTCCCTGTCAATACGACAGGGAACAGCAGTCCCTGTCTATAATACAGGGAACAGCGGTCCCTGTCTATAATACAGTGAACAGCAGTCCCTGTCTGTGATAAAGGGAACAGCAGTCCCTGTCTATGATACAGGGAACAGCAGTCCCTGTCGAGATTACAGGGAACAGCAGTCCCTGTCTAGATTACAGGGAACAGGAGTCCCTGTCTGTGATAGAGGAACAGCAGTCCCTGTCTATAATACAGGGAACAGCAGTCCCTGTCTATAATACAGGGAACAGCAGTCCCTGTCGAAAATACAGCGACCAGCAGTCCCTGTCTATAATACAGAGAACAGCAGTCTCTGTCTATAATACAGAGAACAGCAGACCCTGTCTAGAATACAGAAGACAGCAGCCTCTGTGTATAATACAGAGAACAGCAGTCCCTGTCTATAATAAAGTGAACAGCAGTCCCTGTCTGTTATACAGGGAACAGCAGTCCCTGTCTATGATACAGAGAACAGCAGTCCCTGTCTATATTACAGGGAACAACAGACCCTGTCTATAACACAGGGAACAGCAGTCCCTGTCTATGATACAGAGAACGAGGAGTCCCTTTCTGTGATACAGGGAACAGCAGTCCCTCTCTATAATGCAGGGAACAGAAGCCCCCGTGTGTAATGCAGAAATCAGCAGTCCCTGTCTATAATACAGGGAACAGCATTCCCTGTCTATAATACAGAGAACGAGGAGTCCCTGTCTGTGATACAGAGAACAACAGTCCCTGTCTATAATACAGGAAACAGCTGTCCCTCAAATACTACAGGAAACAGCAGTCCCTGTCTATGATACAGGGAACAGCAGTCACTGTCGATAATACAGGAAACAGCAGTCCCTGTCTATAATACAGGGAACAGCAGTCCCCATCTATAATACAGGGAACAGCAGTCCCTGTCTATAATACAGTGAACAGCAGTCCCTGTCTGTGATACAGGGAACAGCAGTCTCTGTCTATGATACAGAGAACAGCAGTCCCTGTCTATGATACAGAGAACAGCAGTCCCTGTCTATATTACAGGGAACAGCAGTCACTGTCTCGAATACAGAGAACAGCAGTCCCAGTCTATAATAAAAAGAACAGCAGTCACTGTCTTTATTACAGGGAACAGCAGTCCCTGTCTATAATACACAGAACAGCAGCCCCTGTGTATAATACAGAGAACAGCAGTCCCTGTCTATAATACAGGGAACAGCAGTCCATATCGATGATACAGGGAACCGCAGTCCCTGTCTATAATACAGTGAACAGCAGTCCCTGTCTATGATACAGGGAACAGCAGTCCCTGTCTATAATACAGTGAACAGCAGTCCCTGTCTATAAGACAGTGAACAGCAATCCCTGTCTATAATACAGGGAACAGCCGTCCCTGTCTATAATACAGGGAACATCAGTCCCTGTCTATAATACAGAGAACAACAGTCCCGGACTATGATACAGGGAACAGCAGTCCCTGTCTATAATACAGGGAACAGCAGTCCCTGTCTGTGATACAGGAAACAGCAGTCCCTGTCTATAATTCAGAGAACAGCGGTCCCTGTCTATGATACAGGGAACAGCTGTCCCTGTCTGTGATACAGGGAACAGCAGTCCCTGTCTGTGATACAGGGAACAGCAGTCCCTGTCTGTGATACAGGGAACAGCAGACCCTGTCTGTGATACAGGGAACAGCCGTCCCTGTCTATAATACAGGAAACAGCAGTCCCTGTCTATAATACAGTGAACAGAAGTCCCTGTCTATAATACAGGAAACAGTCGTCCCTGTCTGTGATACAGGGAACAGCAGTCCCTGCCTGTGATACAGAGAACGAGGAGACCCTGTCTGTGATATAGGGAACAGCAGTCCCTCTCTATAATACAGGGAACAGCAGTCCCTGTGTATAATACAGAAAACAGCAGTCCCTGTCTTTAATACAGGGAACAGCATTCCCTGTATATAATACAGAGAACGAGGAGTCCCTGTCTGTGAAACAGAGAACAACAGTCCCTGTCGATAATACAGGAAACAGCTGTCCCTAACATAATACAGAGAACAGCAGTCCCTGTCTATGATACAGGGAACAGCAGTCACTGTATATAATAAAGGGAACAGCAGTCCCTGTCTATAATACAGGGAACAGCAGTACCCGTCTATAATAGAGGGAACAGCGGTCCCTGTCTATAATACAGTGAACACCAGTCCCTGTCTGTGATAAAGGGAACAGCAGTCCCTGTCTATGATACAGGGAACAGCAGTCCCTGGCTATGATACAGAGAACAGCAGTCCCTGTCGAGATTACAGGGAACAGCAGTCCCCGTCTATAATACAGGGAACAGCTGTCCCTGTCTATAATAAAGTGAACAGCAGTCCCTGTCTATAATACAGGGAACAGCAGTCCCTGTCTATAATGCAGAGAACAGCAGTCCCTGACTATAATACAGAGAACAGCAGACCCTGTCTAGCATACAGAAAACAGCAGCCCCTGTCTATAATACAGGGAACAGCAGTCCCTGTCTGTGATACAGGGAACAGCAGTCTCTGTCTATGATGCAGGGAACAGCAGTCCCTGTCTATGATACAGAGAACAGCAGTCCCTGACTATAACACAGAGAACAGCAGACCCTGTCTAGCATACAGAAAACAGCAGCCCCTGTCTATAATACAGGGAACTGCAGTCCCTGTCTATGATACAGGGAACAGCAGTCCCCATCTATAATACAGGGAACAGCAGTCCCTGTCTATAATACAGTGAACAGCAGTCCCTGTCTGTGATACAGGGAACAGCAGTCTCTGTCTATGATGCAGGGAACAGCAGTCCCTGTCTATGATACAGAGAACAGCAGTCCCTGTCCATATTACAGGGAACAGCAGTCCCTGTCTGTGATACAGGGAACAGCAGTCTCTGTCTATGATACAAGGAACAGCAGTCCCTGTCTATGGTACAAAGAACAGCAGTCCCTGTCTATATTACAGGGAACAGCAGTCCCTGTCTAGAATACAGAGAACAGCAGTCCCTGTCTATAATACAGTGAACAGCAGTCCCTGTCTATAATACAGGGAACAGCAGTCCCTGTCTATAATACAGGGAACATCAGTCCCTGTCTATAATACAGAGAACAGCAGTCCCGGACTATGATACAGGGAACAGCAGTCCCTGTCTATAATACAGGGAACAGCAGTCCCTGTCTGTGATACAGGGAACAGCAGTCCCTGTCTGTGATACAGGAAACATCAGTCCCTGTCTATAATTCAGACAACAGCAGTCCCTGTCTATAATACAGAGAACAGCAGTCCCTGTCTATGATACAGGGAACAGCAGTCCCTGTCTGTGATACAGGGAACAGCTGTCCCTGTCTGTGATACAGGGAACAGCTGTCCCTGTCTGTGATACAGGGAACAGCAGTCCCTGTCTGTGATACAGAGAAGAGCAGTCCCTGTCTATAATACAGTGAACAGCAGTCCCTGTCTGTAATACAGGGAAGAGCAGTCCCTGTTTAAAATACAGGGAACAGCAGTCCCTGTCCGTGATACAGGGAACAGCAGTCACTGTCTATAATACAGGAAACAGCAGTCCCTGTCTATAATTCAGAGAACAGCAGTCCCTGTCTATAATACAGAGAACAGCAGTCCCTGACTATGATACAGGGAACTGCAGTCCCTGTCTGTGATACAGGGAACAGCTGTCCCTGTCTGTGATACAGGGAACAGCAGACCGTGTCTAGAATACAGAAAACAGCAGCCCCTGTGTATAATACAGAGAACAGCAGTTCCTGTCTATAATACAGATAACAGCAGTCCCTCTCTGTTATACAGGGAACAGCAGTCCCTGTCTATGATACAGAGAACAGCAGTCCCTGTCTATACGACAGGGAGCAGCAGTCTCTGTCTGTGATACAGGGAACAGCAGTCCCTGTCTATAATACAGGGAACAGCAGTCCCAGTCTATAATATAGAGAACGAGGAGTTCCTGTCTGTGATACAGGGAGCAGCAGTCCCTCTCTATAATGCAGGGAACAGCAGCCCTTGTGTATAATACAGAATTCAGCAGACTCTGTCTATAATGCAAGGAACAGCATTCCCTGTCTATGATACAGAGAACGAGCAGTCCCTATCTGTGATACAGAGAACAACAGTCCCTGTGTATAATACAGGAAACAGCTGTCCCTCAAGTAATACAGAGAACAGCAGTCCCAGTCTATAATATAGGAAACAGCAGGGTCTGTCTATGATACAGGGAACAGCAGTCACTGTCGATAATACAGGGAACAGTAGTCCCTGTCTATAATACAGTGAACAGCAGTCCCCATCTATCATACAGGGAACAGCAGTCCCTGTCTATATTACAGTGAACAGCAGTCCCTGTCTGTGACACAGGGAACAGCAGTCCCTGTCTATACTAAAGAGATCAGCAGACCCTGTCTATAATACAGAGAACAGCAGCCCCTGTGTATAATACAGAGAACAGCAGTCCCCGTCGATAATACAGAGAACAGCAGTCCCTGTCTATAATACAGAGAACAGCAGTCCCCGTCTATAATACAGGGAACAGCAGTCCCTGTCAATAATACAGTGAACAGCAGTCCCTGTCTATACTAAAGAGATCAGCAGACCCTGTCTATAATACAGAGAACAGCAGCCCCTGTGTATAATACAGAGAACAGCAGTCCCCGTCGATAATACAGAGAACAGCAGTCCCTGTCTATAATACAGAGAACAGCAGTCCCCGTCTATAATACAGGGAACAGCAGTCCCTGTCTATAATACAGGGAAGAGCAGTCCCTGTCTATAATACAGTGAACAGCAGTCCCTGTCTATGATACAGGGAACAGCAGTCACTGTCTATAATACAGGGAACAGCAGTCCCTGTCTATAATACAGGGAACAGCAGTCCCTGTCTATAATACAGGGAACAGCAGTCCCTGTCTATAATACAGTGAACAGCAGTCCCTGTCTGTGATACAGGGAACAGCAGTCCCTGTCTATGATAGAGGGAACAGCAGTCCCTGTCTATGATACAGAGAACAGCAGTACCTGTCTATATTACAGGGAACAGCAGTCCCTGTTAGTGATACAGGGAACAGCAGTCCCTTTCTATAATACAGGGAACAGCAGTCCCTGTCTATAATACAGAGAACAGCAGTCCCTGTCTATGATACAGAGAACAGCAGTCCATGTCTATATTACAGGGAACAGCAGTCCCTGTCTATAATACAGAGAACAGCAGCCCCTGTGTATAATACAGAGAACAGCAGTCCCTGTCTATAATACAGGAAACAGTATTCCCTGTCTGTGATACAGGGAACAGCAGTCCCTGTCTGTGATACAGAGAACGAGGAGGCCCTGTCTGTGATACAGGGAACAGCAGTCCCTCTCTATAAAACAGGGAACAGCAGCCCCTGTGTATAATACAGGGAACAGCAGTCCCTGTCTATAATACAGGGAACAGCAGTCCATGTCGATGATACAGAGAACAGCCGTCCCTGTCTATATTACAGGGAACAGCAGTCCCTGTCTGTGATACAGGGAACAGCAGTCCCTGTCTATAATACAGAGAACAGCAGTTCCTGTCTATATTACAGGGAACAGCAGTCGCTGTCTATAATAGACAGAACAGCAGCCCCTGTGTATAATACAGAGTATAGCAGTCCCTGTCTATAATACAAGAAACAGCAGTTCCTGTCTATAATACAGGGAACAGCTGTCCCTGTCTATAATACAGTGAACAGCAGTCCCTGTCTATAATACAGGGAACAGCAGTCCCTGTCTATAATACAGAGAACAGAAGTCCCAGTCTATAATACAGAGAACAGCAGTCCCTGTCTATATTACAGGGAACAGCCGTCAATGTCTATAATACAGGAAACAGCAGTCCCTGTGCATAATACAGAAAACAGCAGTCCCTGTCTATAATACAGGGAACAGCAGACAATATCGATGATACAGGGAACAGCAGTTCCTGTCTAAAATACAGTGAACAGCAGTTCATGTCTATGATGCCGGGAATATCAGTCCCTGTCTATAATACAGGAAACAGCAGTCCCTGTCTATAATGCAGTGAACAGCAGTCCCTGTCTATAATACAGTGAACACCAGTCCCTCTCTATAATACAGGGAACAGCAGTCCCTGTCTATAATACAGAGAACAGCAGTCCCTGTCGATAATACAGGGAACAGCAGTCCCTGTCTATAATACAGAGGACAGCAGTCCCGGACTATGATACAGGGAACAGCAGTCCCTGTCTGTGATACAGGGAACAGTAGTCCCTGTCTGTGATATAGGGAACAGCAGTCCCAGTCTGTGAAACAGAGAACGAGGAGTCCCTGTCTGTGATACAGGGAACAGCAGTCCCTGTCTATAATACAGTGAACAGCAGTCCCTGTCTATAATACAGGAAACAGTAGTCCCTGTCTGTCATACAGGGAACAGCAGTCCCTGTCTATAATACAGTGAACAGCAGTCCCTGTCTGTGATACAGGGAACAGCAGTCCCTGTCTATGATACAGGGAACAGCAGTCCCTGTCTATGATACAGGCAACAGCAGTCCCTGTCTGTGGTGCAGGGAACAGCAGTCCCTGTCTATAATACAGGAAACAGCAGTCCCTGTCTATAATTCAGACAACAGCAGTCCCTGTCTATAATACAGAGAACAGCAGTCCCTGTCTATGATACAGGGAACAGCAGTCCCTGTCTGTGATACAGGGAACAGCTGTCCCTGTCTGTGATACAGGGAACAGCGGTCCCTGTCTGTGATACAGGGAACAGCAGTCCCTGTCTGTGATACAGAGAAGAGCAGTCCCTGTCTATAATACAGTGAACAGCAGTCCCTGTCTGTAATACAGGGAAGAGCAGTCCCTGTTTAAAATACAGGGAACAGCAGTCCCTGTCCGTGATACAGGGAACAGCAGTCACTGTCTATAATACAGGAAACAGCAGTCCCTGTCTATAATTCAGAGAACAGCAGTCCCTGTCTATAATACAGAGAACAGCAGTCCCTGACTATGATACAGGGAACTGCAGTCCCTGTCTGTGATACAGGGAACAGCTGTCCCTGTCTGTGATACAGGGAACAGCAGACCGTGTCTAGAATACAGAAAACAGCAGCCCCTGTGTATAATACAGAGAACAGCAGTTCCTGTCTATAATACAGATAACAGCAGTCCCTCTCTGTTATACAGGGAACAGCAGTCCCTGTCTATGATACAGAGAACAGCAGTCCCTGTCTATACGACAGGGAGCAGCAGTCTCTGTCTGTGATACAGGGAACAGCAGTCCCTGTCTATAATACAGGGAACAGCAGTCCCAGTCTATAATATAGAGAACGAGGAGTTCCTGTCTGTGATACAGGGAGCAGCAGTCCCTCTCTATAATGCAGGGAACAGCAGCCCTTGTGTATAATACAGAAAACAGCAGACTCTGTCTATAATGCAAGGAACAGCATTCCCTGTCTATGATACAGAGAACGAGCAGTCCCTATCTGTGATACAGAGAACAACAGTCCCTGTGTATAATACAGGAAACAGCTGTCCCTCAAGTAATACAGAGAACAGCAGTCCCAGTCTATAATATAGGAAACAGCAGGGTCTGTCTATGATACAGGGAACAGCAGTCACTGTCGATAATACAGGGAACAGTAGTCCCTGTCTATAATACAGTGAACAGCAGTCCCCATCTATCATACAGGGAACAGCAGTCCCTGTCTATATTACAGTGAACAGCAGTCACTGTCTGTGACACAGGGAACAGCAGTCCCTGTCTATACTAAAGAGATCAGCAGACCCTGTCTATAATACAGAGAACAGCAGCCCCTGTGTATAATACAGAGAACAGCAGTCCCCGTCGATAATACAGAGAACAGCAGTCCCTGTCTATAATACAGAGAACAGCAGTCCCCGTCTATAATACAGGGAACAGCAGTCCCTGTCAATAATACAGTGAACAGCAGTCCCTGTCTATACTAAAGAGATCAGCAGACCCTGTCTATAATACAGAGAACAGCAGCCCCTGTGTATAATACAGAGAACAGCAGTCCCCGTCGATAATACAGAGAACAGCAGTCCCTGTCTATAATACAGAGAACAGCAGTCCCCGTCTATAATACAGGGAACAGCAGTCCCTGTCTATAATACAGGGAAGAGCAGTCCCTGTCTATAATACAGTGAACAGCAGTCCCTGTCTATGATACAGGGAACAGCAGTCACTGTCTATAATACAGGGAACAGCAGTCCCTGTCTATAATACAGGGAACAGCAGTCCCTGTCTATAATACAGGGAACAGCAGTCCCTGTCTATAATACAGTGAACAGCAGTCCCTGTCTGTGATACAGGGAACAGCAGTCCCTGTCTATGATAGAGGGAACAGCAGTCCCTGTCTATGATACAGAGAACAGCAGTACCTGTCTATATTACAGGGAACAGCAGTCCCTGTTAGTGATACAGGGAACAGCAGTCCCTTTCTATAATACAGGGAACAGCAGTCCCTGTCTATAATACAGAGAACAGCAGTCCCTGTCTATGATACAGAGAACAGCAGTCCATGTCTATATTACAGGGAACAGCAGTCCCTGTCTATAATACAGAGAACAGCAGCCCCTGTGTATAATACAGAGAACAGCAGTCCCTGTCTATAATACAGGAAACAGTATTCCCTGTCTGTGATACAGGGAACAGCAGTCCCTGTCTGTGATACAGGGAACAGCAGTCCCTCTCTATAAAACAGGGAACAGCAGCCCCTGTGTATAATACAGGGAACAGCAGTCCCTGTCTATAATACAGGGAACAGCAGTCCATGTCGATGATACAGAGAACAGCCGTCCCTGTCTATATTACAGGGAACAGCAGTCCCTGTCTGTGATACAGGGAACAGCAGTCCCTGTCTATAATACAGAGAACAGCAGTTCCTGTCTATATTACAGGGAACAGCAGTCGCTGTCTATAATAGACAGAACAGCAGCCCCTGTGTATAATACAGAGTATAGCAGTCCCTGTCTATAATACAAGAAACAGCAGTTCCTGTCTATAATACAGGGAACAGCTGTCCCTGTCTATAATACAGTGAACAGCAGTCCCTGTCTATAATACAGGGAACAGCAGTCCCTGTCTATAATACAGAGAACAGAAGTCCCAGTCTATAATACAGAGAACAGCAGTCCCTGTCTATATTACAGGGAACAGCCGTCAATGTCTATAATACAGGAAACAGCAGTCCCTGTGCATAATACAGAAAACAGCAGTCCCTGTCTATAATACAGGGAACAGCAGACAATATCGATGATACAGGGAACAGCAGTTCCTGTCTAAAATACAGTGAACAGCAGTTCATGTCTATGATGCCGGGAATATCAGTCCCTGTCTATAATACAGGAAACAGCAGTCCCTGTCTATAATGCAGTGAACAGCAGTCCCTGTCTATAATACAGTGAACACCAGTCCCTCTCTATAATACAGGGAACAGCAGTCCCTGTCTATAATACAGAGAACAGCAGTCCCTGTCGATAATACAGGGAACAGCAGTCCCTGTCTATAATACAGAGGACAGCAGTCCCGGACTATGATACAGGGAACAGCAGTCCCTGTCTGTGATACAGGGAACAGTAGTCCCTGTCTGTGATATAGGGAACAGCAGTCCCAGTCTGTGAAACAGAGAACGAGGAGTCCCTGTCTGTGATACAGGGAACAGCAGTCCCTGTCTATAATACAGTGAACAGCAGTCCCTGTCTATAATACAGGAAACAGTAGTCCCTGTCTGTCATACAGGGAACAGCAGTCCCTGTCTATAATACAGTGAACAGCAGTCCCTGTCTGTGATACAGGGAACAGCAGTCCCTGTCTATGATACAGGGAACAGCAGTCCCTGTCTATGATACAGGCAACAGCAGTCCCTGTCTGTGGTGCAGGGAACAGCAGTCCCTGTCTATAATACAGGAAACAGCAGTCCCTGTCTATAATTCAGACAACAGCAGTCCCTGTCTATAATACAGAGAACAGCAGTCCCTGTCTATGATACAGGGAACAGCAGTCCCTGTCTGTGATACAGGGAACAGCTGTCCCTGTCTGTGATACAGGGAACAGCGGTCCCTGTCTGTGATACAGGGAACAGCAGTCCCTGTCTGTGATACAGAGAAGAGCAGTCCCTGTCTATAATACAGTGAACAGCAGTCCCTGTCTGTAATACAGGGAAGAGCAGTCCCTGTTTAAAATACAGGGAACAGCAGTCCCTGTCCGTGATACAGGGAACAGCAGTCACTGTCTATAATACAGGAAACAGCAGTCCCTGTCTATAATTCAGAGAACAGCAGTCCCTGTCTATAATACAGAGAACAGCAGTCCCTGACTATGATACAGGGAACTGCAGTCCCTGTCTGTGATACAGGGAACAGCTGTCCCTGTCTGTGATACAGGGAACAGCAGACCGTGTCTAGAATACAGAAAACAGCAGCCCCTGTGTATAATACAGAGAACAGCAGTTCCTGTCTATAATACAGATAACAGCAGTCCCTCTCTGTTATACAGGGAACAGCAGTCCCTGTCTATGATACAGAGAACAGCAGTCCCTGTCTATACGACAGGGAGCAGCAGTCTCTGTCTGTGATACAGGGAACAGCAGTCCCTGTCTATAATACAGGGAACAGCAGTCCCAGTCTATAATATAGAGAACGAGGAGTTCCTGTCTGTGATACAGGGAGCAGCAGTCCCTCTCTATAATGCAGGGAACAGCAGCCCTTGTGTATAATACAGAAAACAGCAGACTCTGTCTATAATGCAAGGAACAGCATTCCCTGTCTATGATACAGAGAACGAGCAGTCCCTATCTGTGATACAGAGAACAACAGTCCCTGTGTATAATACAGGAAACAGCTGTCCCTCAAGTAATACAGAGAACAGCAGTCCCAGTCTATAATATAGGAAACAGCAGGGTCTGTCTATGATACAGGGAACAGCAGTCACTGTCGATAATACAGGGAACAGTAGTCCCTGTCTATAATACAGTGAACAGCAGTCCCCATCTATCATACAGGGAACAGCAGTCCCTGTCTATATTACAGTGAACAGCAGTCACTGTCTGTGACACAGGGAACAGCAGTCCCTGTCTATACTAAAGAGATCAGCAGACCCTGTCTATAATACAGAGAACAGCAGCCCCTGTGTATAATACAGAGAACAGCAGTCCCCGTCGATAATACAGAGAACAGTAGTCCCTGTCTATAATACAGAGAACAGCAGTCCCCGTCTATAATACAGGGAACAGCAGTCCCTGTCAATAATACAGTGAACAGCAGTCCCTGTCTATACTAAAGAGATCAGCAGACCCTGTCTATAATACAGAGAACAGCAGCCCCTGTGTATAATACAGAGAACAGCAGTCCCCGTCGATAATACAGAGAACAGCAGTCCCTGTCTATAATACAGAGAACAGCAGTCCCCGTCTATAATACAGGGAACAGCAGTCCCTGTCTATAATACAGGGAAGAGCAGTCCCTGTCTATAATACAGTGAACAGCAGTCCCTGTCTATGATACAGGGAACAGCAGTCACTGTCTATAATACAGGGAACAGCAGTCCCTGTCTATAATACAGGGAACAGCAGTCCCTGTCTATAATACAGGGAACAGCAGTCCCTGTCTATAATACAGTGAACAGCAGTCCCTGTCTGTGATACAGGGAACAGCAGTCCCTGTCTATGATAGAGGGAACAGCAGTCCCTGTCTATGATACAGAGAACAGCAGTACCTGTCTATATTACAGGGAACAGCAGTCCCTGTTAGTGATACAGGGAACAGCAGTCCCTTTCTATAATACAGGGAACAGCAGTCCCTGTCTATAATACAGAGAACAGCAGTCCCTGTCTATGATACAGAGAACAGCAGTCCATGTCTATATTACAGGGAACAGCAGTCCCTGTCTATAATACAGAGAACAGCAGCCCCTGTGTATAATACAGAGAACAGCAGTCCCTGTCTATAATACAGGAAACAGTATTCCCTGTCTGTGATACAGGGAACAGCAGTCCCTGTCTGTGATACAGAGAACGAGGAGGCCCTGTCTGTGATACAGGGAACAGCAGTCCCTCTCTATAAAACAGGGAACAGCAGCCCCTGTGTATAATACAGGGAACAGCAGTCCCTGTCTATAATACAGGGAACAGCAGTCCATGTCGATGATACAGAGAACAGCCGTCCCTGTCTATATTACAGGGAACAGCAGTCCCTGTCTGTGATACAGGGAACAGCAGTCCCTGTCTATAATACAGAGAACAGCAGTTCCTGTCTATATTACAGGGAACAGCAGTCGCTGTCTATAATAGACAGAACAGCAGCCCCTGTGTATAATACAGAGTATAGCAGTCCCTGTCTATAATACAAGAAACAGCAGTTCCTGTCTATAATACAGGGAACAGCTGTCCCTGTCTATAATACAGTGAACAGCAGTCCCTGTCTATAATACAGGGAACAGCAGTCCCTGTCTATAATACAGAGAACAGAAGTCCCAGTCTATAATACAGAGAACAGCAGTCCCTGTCTATATTACAGGGAACAGCCGTCAATGTCTATAATACAGGAAACAGCAGTCCCTGTGCATAATACAGAAAACAGCAGTCCCTGTCTATAATACAGGGAACAGCAGACAATATCGATGATACAGGGAACAGCAGTTCCTGTCTAAAATACAGTGAACAGCAGTTCATGTCTATGATGCCGGGAATATCAGTCCCTGTCTATAATACAGGAAACAGCAGTCCCTGTCTATAATGCAGTGAACAGCAGTCCCTGTCTATAATACAGTGAACACCAGTCCCTCTCTATAATACAGGGAACAGCAGTCCCTGTCTATAATACAGAGGACAGCAGTCCCGGACTATGATACAGGGAACAGCAGTCCCTGTCTGTGATACAGGGCACAGCCGTCCCTGTCTATAATACAGAAAACAACAGTCCCTGTCTATAATACAGTGAACAGCAGTCCCTGTCTATAAAACAGGAAACAGTAGTCCCTGTCTGTGATATAGGGAACAGCAGTCCCAGTCTGTGAAACAGAGAACGAGGAGTCCCTGTCTGTGATACAGGGAACAGCAGTCCCTGTCTATAATACAGTGAACAGCAGTCCCTGTCTATAATACAGGAAACAGTAGTCCCTGTCTGTCATACAGGGAACAGCAGTCCCTGTCTATAATACAGTGAACAGCAGTCCCTGTCTGTGATACAGGGAACAGCAGTCCCTGTCTATGATACAGGGAACAGCAGTCCCTGTCTATGATACAGGCAACAGCAGTCCCTGTCTGTGGTGCAGGGAACAGCAGTCCCTGTCTATAATACAGGAAACAGCAGTCCCTGTCTATAATTCAGACAACAGCAGTCCCTGTCTATAATACAGAGAACTGCAGTCCCTGTCTATGATACAGGGAACAGCAGTCCCTGTCTGTGATACAGGGAACAGCTGTCCCTGTCTGTGATACAGGGAACAGCGGTCCCTGTCTGTGATACAGGGAACAGCAGTCCCTGTCTGTGATACAGAGAAGAGCAGTCCCTGTCTATAATACAGTGAACAGCAGTCCCTGTCTGTAATACAGGGAAGAGCAGTCCCTGTTTAAAATACAGGGAACAGCAGTCCCTGTCCGTGATACAGGGAACAGCAGTCACTGTCTATAATACAGGAAACAGCAGTCCCTGTCTATAATTCAGAGAACAGCAGTCCCTGTCTATAATACAGAGAACAGCAGTCCCTGACTATGATACAGGGAACTGCAGTCCCTGTCTGTGATACAGGGAACAGCTGTCCCTGTCTGTGATACAGGGAACAGCAGACCGTGTCTAGAATACAGAAAACAGCAGCCCCTGTGTATAATACAGAGAACAGCAGTTCCTGTCTATAATACAGATAACAGCAGTCCCTCTCTGTTATACAGGGAACAGCAGTCCCTGTCTATGATACAGAGAACAGCAGTCCCTGTCTATACGACAGGGAGCAGCAGTCTCTGTCTGTGATACAGGGAACAGCAGTCCCTGTCTATAATACAGGGAACAGCAGTCCCAGTCTATAATATAGAGAACGAGGAGTTCCTGTCTGTGATACAGGGAGCAGCAGTCCCTCTCTATAATGCAGGGAACAGCAGCCCTTGTGTATAATACAGAAAACAGCAGACTCTGTCTATAATGCAAGGAACAGCATTCCCTGTCTATGATACAGAGAACGAGCAGTCCCTATCTGTGATACAGAGAACAACAGTCCCTGTGTATAATACAGGAAACAGCTGTCCCTCAAGTAATACAGAGAACAGCAGTCCCAGTCTATAATATAGGAAACAGCAGGGTCTGTCTATGATACAGGGAACAGCAGTCACTGTCGATAATACAGGGAACAGTAGTCCCTGTCTATAATACAGTGAACAGCAGTCCCCATCTATCATACAGGGAACAGCAGTCCCTGTCTATATTACAGTGAACAGCAGTCACTGTCTGTGACACAGGGAACAGCAGTCCCTGTCTATACTAAAGAGATCAGCAGACCCTGTCTATAATACAGAGAACAGCAGCCCCTGTGTATAATACAGAGAACAGCAGTCCCCGTCGATAATACAGAGAACAGCAGTCCCTGTCTATAATACAGAGAACAGCAGTCCCCGTCTATAATACAGGGAACAGCAGTCCCTGTCGATAATACAGTGAACAGCAGTCCCTGTCTATACTAAAGAGATCAGCAGACCCTGTCTATAATACAGAGAACAGCAGCCCCTGTGTATAATACAGAGAACAGCAGTCCCCGTCGATAATACAGAGAACAGCAGTCCCTGTCTATAATACAGAGAACAGCAGTCCCCGTCTATAATACAGGGAACAGCAGTCCCTGTCTATAATACAGGGAAGAGCAGTCCCTGTCTATAATACAGTGAACAGCAGTCCCTGTCTATGATACAGGGAACAGCAGTCACTGTCTATAATACAGGGAACAGCAGTCCCTGTCTATAATACAGGGAACAGCAGTCCCTGTCTATAATACAGGGAACAGCAGTCCCTGTCTATAATACAGTGAACAGCAGTCCCTGTCTGTGATACAGGGAACAGCAGTCCCTGTCTATGATAGAGGGAACAGCAGTCCCTGTCTATGATACAGAGAACAGCAGTACCTGTCTATATTACAGGGAACAGCAGTCCCTGTTAGTGATACAGGGAACAGCAGTCCCTTTCTATAATACAGGGAACAGCAGTCCCTGTCTATAATACAGAGAACAGCAGTCCCTGTCTATGATACAGAGAACAGCAGTCCATGTCTATATTACAGGGAACAGCAGTCCCTGTCTATAATACAGAGAACAGCAGCCCCTGTGTATAATACAGAGAACAGCAGTCCCTGTCTATAATACAGGAAACAGTATTCCCTGTCTGTGATACAGGGAACAGCAGTCCCTGTCTGTGATACAGAGAACGAGGAGGCCCTGTCTGTGATACAGGGAACAGCAGTCCCTCTCTATAAAACAGGGAACAGCAGCCCCTGTGTATAATACAGGGAACAGCAGTCCCTGTCTATAATACAGGGAACAGCAGTCCATGTCGATGATACAGAGAACAGCCGTCCCTGTCTATATTACAGGGAACAGCAGTCCCTGTCTGTGATACAGGGAACAGCAGTCCCTGTCTATAATACAGAGAACAGCAGTTCCTGTCTATATTACAGGGAACAGCAGTCGCTGTCTATAATAGACAGAACAGCAGCCCCTGTGTATAATACAGAGTATAGCAGTCCCTGTCTATAATACAAGAAACAGCAGTCCCTGTCTATAATACAGGGAACAGCTGTCCCTGTCTATAATACAGTGAACAGCAGTCCCTGTCTATAATACAGGGAACAGCAGTCCCTGTCTATAATACAGAGAACAGAAGTCCCAGTCTATAATACAGAGAACAGCAGTCCCTGTCTATATTACAGGGAACAGCCGTCAATGTCTATAATACAGGAAACAGCAGTCCCTGTGCATAATACAGAAAACAGCAGTCCCTGTCTATAATACAGGGAACAGCAGACAATATCGATGATACAGGGAACAGCAGTTCCTGTCTAAAATACAGTGAACAGCAGTTCCTGTCTATGATGCCGGGAATATCAGTCCCTGTCTATAATACAGGAAACAGCAGTCCCTGTCTATAATGCAGTGAACAGCAGTCCCTGTCTATAATACAGTGAACACCAGTCCCTCTCTATAATACAGGGAACAGCAGTCCCTGTCTATAATACAGAGAACAGCAGTCCCTGTCGATAATACAGGGAACAGCAGTCCCTGTCTATAATACAGAGGACAGCAGTCCCGGACTATGATACAGGGAACAGCAGTCCCTGTCTGTGATACAGGGCACAGCCGTCCCTGTCTATAATACAGAAAACAACAGTCCCTGTCTATAATACAGTGAACAGCAGTCCCTGACTATAAAACAGGAAACAGTAGTCCCTGTCTGTGATATAGGGAACAGCAGTCCCAGTCTGTGAAACAGAGAACGAGGAGTCCCTGTCTGTGATACAGGGAACAGCAGTCCCTGTCTATAATACAGTGAACAGCAGTCCCTGTCTATAATACAGGAAACAGTAGTCCCTGTCTGTCATACAGGGAACAGCAGTCCCTGTCTATAATACAGTGAACAGCAGTCCCTGTCTGTGATACAGGGAACAGCAGTCCCTGTCTATGATACAGGGAACAGCAGTCCCTGTCTATGATACAGGGAACAGCAGTCCCTGTCTGTGGTGCAGGGAACAGCAGTCCCTGTCTATAATACAGGGAACAGCAGTCCCTGTCTATTATACACTGAAAAGCAGTCCCTGTCTATGATACAGAGAACGAGGAGTCCCTGTCTGTGATACAGGGAACAGCAGTCCCTCTCTATAATACAGGGAACAGCAGTCCCTGTGTATAACACAGAATACAGCAGTCCCTGTCTATAATACAGGGAACAGCATTCCCTGTATATAATACAGAGAACGTGGAGTCCCTGTCTGTGATACAGAGAACAACCGTCCCTGTCTATAATACAGGAAACAGCTGTCCCTCACAGAATACAGAGAACAGCAGTCCCTGTCTATAATACAGGAAACAGCAGATCCTGTCTATGATACAGGGAACAGCAGTCCCTGTCTATAATACAGGGAACAGCAGTCGCTGTCTGTGATACAGGGAACACAGTCACTGTCCATAATACGGGGAACAGCAGTCCCTGTCTATAATACAGGGAACAACAGTCCCTGTCTATAATACAGTGAACAGCAGTCCCTGTCTATAATACAGGGAACAGCAGTCGCTGTCTGTGATACAGGGAACAGCAGTCCCTGTCTATATTCCAGAGAACAGCAGTCCCTGTCTGTGATACAGGGAACAGCAGTCCCTGTCTGTAATACAGGGAACAGCAGTCCCTGTCTATGATACAGAGAACAGCAGTCCCTGTCTATATTACAGGGAACAGCAATCCCTGTCAATAATACAGAGAACAGCAGTCCCTGTCCATATTACAGGGAACAGCAGTCCCTGTCTGTGATACAGGGAACAGCAGTCCCTGTCGATATTTTAGGGAACAGCAGTCCCTGTCTATATTACAGGGAACAGCAGTCCCTGTCTATAATAGACAGAACAGCAGCCCCTGTGTATAATACAGAGAACAGCAGTCCCTGTCTATAATACAGGGAACAGCAGTCCCTGTCTATGATACAGAGAACAGCAGTCCCTGTCTATATTTCAGGGAACAGCAGTCCCTGTCAAAAATACAGAGAACAGCAGTCCCAGTCGATAATACAGAGAACAGCAGTTCCTGTCTATATTACAGGGAACAGTAGTCCCTGTCTATAATAGACAGAACAGCAGCCCCTGTGTATAATACAGAGAACAGCAGTCCCTGTCTATAATACAGGGAACAGCAGTCCATGTCGATGATACAGGTAACACCAGTCCCTGTCTATAATCCAGAGAACAGCAGTCCCTGTCTATAATAGACAGAACAGCAGCCCCTGTGTATAATACAGAGAACAGCAGTCACTGTCTATACTACAGGGAACAGCAGTCCCTGTCTCTGATACAGAGAACAGCAGTCCCTGTCAAAAATACAGAGAACAGCAGTCCCAGTCTATAATACAGAGAACAGCAGTCCCTGTCTGTATTGCAGGGAACAGCAGTCCCTGTATATAATAGACAGAACAGCAGCCCCTGTGTATAATACAGAGAATAGCAGTCCCTGTCGATAATACAGGAAACAGCAGTCCCTGTCTGTAATACAGGGAACAGCTGACCCTGTCTATAATACAGTGAACAGCAGTCCCTGTCTATAATACAGGGAACAGCAGTCCCTGTCTATAATACGGGGAAAAGCAGTCCCTGTCGATAATACAGAGAACAGAAGTCCCAGTCTATAATACAGAGAACAGCAGTCCCTGTCTATATTACAGGGAACAGCCATCACTGTCTATAATACAGGAAACAGCAGTCCCTGTCTATAATACAGTGAACAGCAGTCCCTGTCTATAATACAGGGAACAGCAGACAATATCGATGATACAGGGAACAGCAGTCCCTGTCTATATTACAGCGAACAGCAGTCCCTGTCAAAAATACAGAGAACAGCAGTCCCAGTCTATAATACAGAGAACAGCAGTCCCTGTCAAAAATACAGAGAACAGCTGTCCCTGTCTGTGATACAGGGAACAGCAGTCCCTCTCTATAATACAGGGAACAGCAGTCCCTGTGCAAAAAAACAGAAAACAGCAGTCCCTGTCAATAATACAGGGAACAGCATTCCCTGTCTATAATAGAGAGAACGAAGAGTCGCTGGCTGTGATACAGAGAACAACAGTCCCTGTCTATAATGCAGGAAACAGCTGTCCCGCACATAATACAGAAAACAGCAGTCCCTGTCTATGATACAGAGAATAGCAGTCCCTGTCTATAATACAGGAAACAGCAGTCCCTGTCTATAATACAGGGAACAGCAGTCCCTGTCTATAATACAGTGAACAGCAGTCCCTGTCGATAATACAGGGAACAGCAGTCACTGTCGATAATACAGGGAACAGCAGTCCCTGTCTATAATACAGAGAACAGCAGTGCCAGTCTATAATACAGAGAACAGCAGTCCCTGTCTATATTACAGGGAACAGCCGTCCCTGTCTATAATACAGGGAACAGCAGACAATATCGATGATACAGGGAACAGCAGTCACTGTCTAAAATACAGTGAACAGCAGTCCCTGTCTATGATACAGGGAATAGCAGTCCCTGTCTATAATACAGTGAACAGCAGTCCCTGTCTATAATGCAGGGAACAGCATTCCCTGTCTATAATAGAGAGAACGAGGAGTCCCTGGCTGTGATACAGAGAACAACAGTCCCTGTCTGCAATACAGGAAACAGCTGTCCCTCACATAATACAGAGAACAGCAGTCCCTGTCTATAATACAGGAAACAGCAGACCCTGTCTATGATACAGGGAACAGCAGTCACTGTCAATAATACATGGAACAGCAGTCCCTGTCTATAATAGAGGGAACAGCAGTTCCCGTCTATAATACAGGGAACAGCAGTCCCTGTCTATAATACAGAGAACAGAAGTCCCAATCTATAATACAGAGAACAGCAGTCCCTGTCTATATTACAGGGAACAGCAGTCCCTGTCTATAATAGACAGAACAGCAGCCCCTGTGTATAATACAGAGAACAGCATTCACTGTCTATAATACAGTGAAAAGCAGTCCCTGTCTATGATACAGAGAACACCAGTCACTGTCTATATTACAGAGAACAGCAGTCCCTGTCTAAAATAGACAGAACAGCAGCCCCTGTGTATAATACAGAGAACAGCAGTCCCTGTCTATAATACAGGGAACAGCAGTCCATGTCGATGATACAGGGAGCACCAGTCCCTGTCTATAATCCAGAGAACAGCAGTCCCTGTCTATGATAAAGAGAATTTCAGTCCCTGTCTATAATCCAGGAAACAGCAGTCCCTGTCTATAATACAGGGAAACGCAGTCCCTGTCAATAATACAGGGAACAGCAGTCCCTGTCTATAATACAGGGAACAGCAGTCCCTGTCTATACTAAATAGATCAGCAGACCCTGTCTATAATACAGAGAACAGCAGCCCCTGTGTATAATACAGAGAACAGCAGTCCCCGTCGATAATACAGAGAACAGCAGTCCCTGTCTATAATACAGAGAACAGCAGTCCCCGTCTATAATACAGGGAACAGCAGTCCCTGTCTATAATACAGGGAAGAGCAGTCCCTGTCTATAATACAGTGAACAGCAGTCCCTGTCTATGATACAGGGAACAGCAGTCACTGTCTATAATACAGGGAACAGCAGTCCCTGTCTATAATACAGGGAACAGCAGTCCCCGTCTATAATACAGGGAACAGCAGTCCCTGTCTATAATACAGTGAACAGCAGTCCCTGTCTGTGATACAGGGAACAGCAGTCCCTGTCTATGATAGAGGGAACAGCAGTCCCTGTCTATGATACAGAGAACAGCAGTACCTGTCTATATTACAGGGAACAGCAGTCCCTGTTAGTGATACAGGGAACAGCAGTCCCTTTCTATAATACAGGGAACAGCAGTCCCTGTCTATAATACAGAGAACAGCAGTCCCTGTCTATATTACAGGGAACAGCAGTCCCTGTCTATAATACAGAGAACAGCAGCCCCTGTGTATAATACAGAGAACAGCAGTCCCTGTCTATAATACAGAGAACAGCAGTCCCTGTCTATAATACAGAGAACAGCAGTCCCTGTCTATAATACAGGGAACAGCAGTCCCTGTCGATAATACAGGGAACAGCCGTCCCTGTCGATAATACAGGGAACAGCCGTCCCTGTCTATAATACAGTGAACAGCAGTCCCTGTCTATAATACAGGGAACAGCAGTCCCTGTCGATAATACAGGGAAAAGCAGTCCCTGTCTATAATACAGGGAACAGCAGTCCCTGTCTATAATACAGGGAACAGCAGTCTCTGTCTATAAAACAGAGAACAGCAGTCCCTTCTATAATACAGAGAACAGCAGTCCCCGTCTATATTACAGGGAACAGCAGTCCCTGTCTATAATACAGTGAACAGCAGTCCCTGTCTATAATACAGGGAACAGCAGACCCTGTCTATGATACAGAGAACAGCAGTCCCTGTCTATAATACAGAGAACAGCAGTCCCTGTCTGTTATACGGAGAACAGCAGTCCCTGTCTATGATACAGAGAACATCAGTCCCTGTCTATATTACAGGGAACAGCAGTCCCTGTCTGTGATACAGGGAACAGCAGTCCCTGTCTATAATACAGAGAACAGCAGTCCCTGTCAATGATACAGAGAACGAGGAGTCCCTGTCTATGATACAGGGAACAGCAGTCCCTCTCTATAATGCAGGGAACAGCAGCCCCTGTGTATAATACATAAAACAGCAGTCCCTGTCTGTAATACAGGGAACAGCAGTGCCTGTCTATATTACAGGGAACAGCAGTCCCTGTCTATGATACAGAGAACAGCAGTCCCTGTCTATATTACAGGGAACAGCAGTCCCTGTCTATAATACAGAGAACAGCAGTCCCTGTCTATAATACAGAGAACAGTAGTCCCTGTCTATAATACAGTGAACAGCAGTCCCTGTCTATTGTACAGTGAACAGCAGTCCCTGTCTGTAATACAGGGAACAGCAGTCCCTGTTTATAATACACGGAACAGCAGTCCCTGTCTATAATACAGAGAACATCAGTCCCTGTGTATAATACAGAGAACAGCAGTCGCTGTCGATAATACAACGAACAGGAGTCCCTGGCGATAATATAGGGAACAGCAGTCCCTGTCTATGATACAGTGAACAGCAGTCCCTGTCTATTTACAGTGAACAGCAGTCCCTGTCTGTAATACAGGGAACAGCAGTCCCTGTTTATAATACAAGGAACAGCAGTACCTCTCGAAAATACAGAGAACAGCAGTCTCTGTCTATAATACAGGGAACAGCAGTCCCTGTCTATATTTGAGAGAACAGCAGTCCCTGTCTATAATACAGGGAACAGCAGTCCCTGTCTATAATACAGGGAACAGCAGTCCCTGTCGATAATATAACGAACAGCAGTCCCTGGCGATAATATAGGGAACAGCAGTCCCTGTCTATGATACAGTGAACATCAGTCCCTGTGTATAATACAGAGAACAGCAGTCCCTGTCTATAATACAGAGAACAGCAGTCCCTGTCTATGATACAGGGAACAGCAGTCCCTGTCTATGATACAGGGAACAGCAGTCACTGTCTCTAATACAGGGAACAGCAGTCCCTGTCTATAATACAGGGAACAGCAGTCCCCGTCTATAATACAGGGAAGAGCAGTCCCTGTCTATAATACAGTGAACAGCAGTCCCTGTCTATGATAGAGGGAACAGCAGTCCCTGTCTATGATACAGGGAACAGCAGTCCCTGTCTATGATACAGGGAACAGCAGTCACTGTCTCTAATACAGGGAACAGCAGTCCCTGTCTATAATACAGGGAACAGCAGTCCCCGTCTATAATACAGGGAACAGCAGTCCCTGTCTATAATACAGTGAACAGCAGTCCCTGTCTATAATACAGGGAACAGCAGTCCCTGTCGATAATATAACGAACAGCAGTCCCTGGCGATAATATAGGGAACAGCAGTCCCTGTCTATGATACAGTGAACATCAGTCCCTGTGTATAATACAGAGAACAGCAGTTCCTGTCTATAATACAGAGAACAGCAGTCCCTGTCTATGATTCAGGGAACAGCAGTCCCTGTCTATGATACAGGGAACAGCAGTCACTGTCTCTAATACAGGGAACAGCAGTCCCTGTCTATAATACAGGGAACAGCAGTCCCCGTCTATAATACAGGGAACAGCAGTCCCTGTATATAATACAGTGTACAGCAGTCCCTGTCTGTGATACAGGGAACAGCAGGCCCTGTCTATGATAGAGGGAACAGCAGTCCCTGTCTATGATACAGAGAACAGCAGTACCTGTCTATATTACAGGGAACAGCTGTCCCTGTCAGTGATACAGGGAACAGCAGTCCCTGTCTATAATACAGGGAACAGCAGTCCCTGTCTATAATACAGAGAACAGCAGTCCCTGTCTATGATACAGAGAAAAGCAGTCCCTGTCTATATTACAGGGAACAGCAGTCCCTGTCTATAATACAGAGAACAGCAGCCCCTGTGTATAATACAGAGAACAGCAGTCCCTGTCTATAATACAGAGAACAGCAGTCCCTGTCTATAATACAGAGAACAGCAGTCCCTGTCTATAATACAGGGAACAGCAGTCCCTGTCGATAATACAGGGAACAGCCGTCCCTGTCTATAATACAGGGAACAGCCGTCCCTGTCTATAATACAGTGAACAGCAGTCCCTGTCTATAATACAGGGAACAGCAGTCCCTGTCGATAATACAGGGAAAAGCAGTCCCTGTCTATAATACAGGGAACAGCAGTCCCTGTCTATAATACAGGGAACAGCAGTCTCTGTCTATAAAACAGAGAACAGCAGTCCCTTCTATAATACAGAGAACAGCAGTCCCCGTCTATAATACAGGGAACAGCAGTCCCTGTCTATAATACAGTGAACAGCAGTCCCTGTCTATAATACAGGGAACAGCAGTCCCTGTCTATGATACAGAGAACAGCAGTCCCTGTCTATAATACAGAGAACAGCAGTCCCTGTCTGTTATACAGAGAACAGCAGTCCCTGTCTATAATACAGAGAACAGCAGTCCCTGTCTGTTATACAGAGAACAGCAGTCCCTGTCTATGATACAGAGAACAGCAGTCCCTGTCCATATTACAGTGAACAGCAGTCCCTGTCTATGATACAGGGAACAGCAGTCCCTGTCTATAATATAGAGAACAGCAGTGCCTGTCAATGATACAGAGAACGAGGAGTCCCTGTCTGTGATACAGGGATCAGCAGTCCCTCTCTATAATGCAGGGAACAGCAGCCCCTGTGTATAATACATAAAACAGCAGTCCCTGTCTATAATACATTGAACAGCAGTCCCTGTCGATATTACAGGGAACAGCAGTCCCTGTCTATGATACAGAGAACAGCAGTCCCTGTCTATATTACAGGGAACAGCAGTCCCTGTCTATAATACAGAGAACAGCAGTCCCTGTCTATAATAGAGAACAGTAGTCCCTGTCTATAATACAGTGAACAGCAGTCCCTGTCTATTGTACAGTGAACAGCAGTCCCTGTCTGTAATACAGGGAACAGCAGTCCCTGTTTATAATACACGGAACAGCAGTCCCTGTCTATAATACAGAGAACATCAGTCCCTGTGTATAATACAGAGAACAGCAGTCCCTGTCGATAATACAATGAACAGGAGTCCCTGGCGATAATATAGGGAACAGCAGTCCCTGTCTATGATACAGTGAACAGCAGTCCCTGTCTATAATACAGGGAACAGCAGTCCCTGTCTATGATACAGAGAACAGCAGTCCCTGTCTATAATACAGAGAACAGCAGTCCCTGTCTGTTATACAGAGAACAGCAGTCCCTGTCTATGATACAGAGAACAGCAGTCCCTGTCCATATTACAGGGAACAGCAGTCCCTGTCTATGATACAGGGAACAGCAGTCCCTGTCTATAATATAGAGAACAGCAGTGCCTGTCAATGATACAGAGAACGAGGAGTCCCTGTCTGTGATACAGGGATCAGCAGTCCCTCTCTATAATGCAGGGAACAGCAGCCCCTGTGTATAATACATAAAACAGCAGTCCCTGTCTATAATACATTGAACAGCAGTCCCTGTCGATATTACAGGGAACAGCAGTCCCTGTCTATGATACAGAGAACAGCAGTCCCTGTCTATATTACAGGGAACAGCAGTCCCTGTCTATAATACAGAGAACAGCAGTCCCTGTCTATAATACAGAGAACAGTAGTCCCTGTCTATAATACAGTGAACAGCAGTCCCTGTCTATTGTACAGTGAACAGCAGTCCCTGTCTGTAATACAGGGAACAGCAGTCCCTGTTTATAATACACGGAACAGCAGTCCCTGTCTATAATACAGAGAACATCAGTCCCTGTGTATAATACAGAGAACAGCAGTCCCTGTCGATAATACAATGAACAGGAGTCCCTGGCGATAATATAGGGAACAGCAGTCCCTGTCTATGATACAGTGAACAGCAGTCCCTGTCTATTATACAGTGAACAGCAGTCCCTGTCTGTAATACAGGGAACAGCAGTCCCTGTTTATAATACACGGAACAGCAGTACCTCTCGAAAATACAGAGAACAGCAGTCCCTGTCTATAATACAGGGAACAGCAGTCCCTGTCGATAATACAACGAACAGCAGTCCCTGGCGATAATATAGGGAACAGCAGTCCCTGTCTATGATACAGTGAACATCAGTTCCTGTGTATAATACAGAGAACAGCAGTCCCTGTCTATAATACAGAGAACAGCAGTCCCTGTCTATGATACAGGGAACAGCAGTCCCTGTCTATAATACAGAGAACTGCAGTCCCTGTTTGTTATACAGAGAACAAGGAGTTCCTGTCTATAATACAGGGAACAGCAATTTGTGTGAATATTGCAATCAACAGCAGTACCAGTGTATTTTATCCTAAACGCCATCACTGTGTATATGAAGCAGAACAGCAGTCCCTCTGTATATTACAGAGAAGTGCAGTTTCTATGTTAATGACAGGATATAGCATATTAGATTAGATTCCCTACAGTGTGGAAACAGGCCCTTCGGACCAACAAGTCCACACCAACCCTCCAAAGAGTTACCCACCCAGACCCAGTTCCCTCTGACTAGTGTACCTAACAGTCTGGCTGATTTAGCATGGCCAATTCACCTGACCTGCACATCTTTTGACTGTGGGAGGAAACCAGAGCACCCGCCGGAAACCCATGCAGACACGGGGGGGAATGTGCAGACTCCACACAGACAGTCCCCCGAAGCTGGAATCAAACCTGGGATCCTGGTGCTGTGAGGCAGCAGTGCTAACCACTGAGTCACCGTGGCAGTCGTCACTGTGTATATTGTGGAGAACAGTGTTCTCAGAGTTCATTGTTGTTAATAGCAGTCTCTGTGTTTATTAGTGAAGAGCAGTCCGTGTATTATTGTAGAGAACACCAGGCCCTGTGCTGATGAGAGTAAACAGCAGGCCCTGTCATTTTAATAGAGACCAACAGTATTTCTCCTTATTGTCAAACAAAAGCAGTCCTTTTCATTTTTATAGAGAAAAGCAATCTGTGCCTTACTGTAGAGAACATCAGTCCATGTCTTTGTCATAGAGAACATCAGTCATTGTCTTTGTCACACAGTACAGAGAACCACTATAAAGAGAACAGTTCGGCCTTTCGTTTTATTTGTGGCAAACACTAGTCCCTGTCATAATACACAAATCTTTCTTATTCATATACCCATCCTAATTCCTTTTAAATGTTTCAATTGTACCAGCCTCCACCACTTCCTCTGGCAGCTCATTCCATACACGTACCACCCTCTGGATGAAAAGAAGTTGCCCCTTATGTCTCTTTTATATCTTTCCCCTCTCACCCTAAACCTATACCCTCTCGTTCTGGACTCCCTGACCCCAAGGAAAAGACTTTGTCTATTTACCCAATCCATGCCCCATTTTTGTAAACCTCTATAAGATCACCCCTCAGCCTGCGATGTTCCAGGGAAAATAGCCCCAACCTGTTCAGCCTCTCCCTATAGCTCAAATCCTCCAGTCCTGACTCTGTAACATCCTGTGGATTATAAACAACTATTACGTCTTCCAGATTTCACTCCTGCCTCTTTCTAAAACATCCTGCAGACCATAAACAACTTTCACCTCTTCCAGATTTCATTTCTGCTTTACCCTGTGACATTCTGCAGATTAGAAACAACTATTATTCTCTTTTAGATTTCACTCCTGCTTGTCTCTGTAACATCCTGCAGACCATAAACATCTATTACCTCTTCCAGATTTCACTCCTGCTTGTCTCTGTAAAATCTTTGAAACCTCAAGTATAACGTTACCCAGATATCACTCCTGCTTATCTCTGTAAAATCTTTGATACCGTAATCATGTATAATGTCACGTGGACGTCACTCCTGCTTGTCCCTGTAACATCCTGCAGATCATAAAGTATTAATTTCTCTTCCAGATATCACTCTGGCTTGTCTCTGTAACACACTGAAGACTATAAACAATTATTATGTCTCAAGAATTCATTCCTGCTTGTTACTGTACCATGCTGCAGATAATAAACCAATATTACCTCTTCCAGATTTGACTCCTGATTGTCTGTAAAATCCTGCAGACCAGAAACAATTATTACATCTTCCAGATTTCATTGTCTCTGTAACATCCTGCAGATTACAAACACTATTATTCTCTTTTCAATTTCATTCCTGCATGTCCCTGGAACATCATGCTCATCATAAACAACTATTACCACTTGCAGATTTCACTCCAGCTTGTTTCTGTAAATTACTGCAGATAATAAACAACTATTATCACTTGCAGATTTCACTCCTGCTTGTCTCTGTAGCATCCTGAAGACCAGAAACCACTATTACCTCTTCCAGAGATCACTCCTGCTTGTCTCTGTAACATGCTGCAGACCATAAGCAATTATTAACTCTTCCAGAGATCACTCCTGCTTGTCTCTGTAACATGCTGCAGACCATAAGCAATTATTAACTCTTCCAGATTTCACTCCTGCTTGTCTCTGTAATATCCTGCAGATTATAAACAACTATTACCTAATCCATATTTCACTCCTGTTTGACCCTGTAACAGACTGCAGACCATAATCAACTAATACCTCTTCCAGGTTTCATTCCAGCTTGTCTCTGTAAAATACTGCAAACAATAAACAACTTTTATGTCTTCCAGACTTCGTTCCTGCTTATCTCTGTACCATGCAGCAGATCATAAACCACTAATACCACTTCCAGATTTCACTCCTGCTTATCTCTGTATCATCCTGCAGACCATAAACAAGTACTACCTCTTCTAGATTCCACTCCGAATTGTCTCTGTTCAATCCTGCAGACCATAAACAGCTATTCCCTCTTCCAGATGTCACTCCTGCTTACCTCTGTACCATCTGGCAGTTTATATACAACTATTACCTCTTCCAGATTTCACTCCCGCTTGTCTCTGTACCATCCGGCAGATTGTAAACAAGTATTTTCTCTTCAAGATTTCACTCCTGCTTGACTGAGTAACATCCTACAGAGCATAAACAAATATTACCTCTTCCAGATTTCACTCCTGCTTGTCTTTGTAACATCCTGAAGAACATAAACAACTATTACCTCTTCCACATTTCATTCCTGCCTGTCTCAGTAGCATCCTGCAGAACATAAACAACTATTATCTCTTCCACATTTCACTCCTGCTTGTCTTTGTAACATCCTGCAGAACATAAACAACTATTACCTCTTCCACATTTCACTCCTGCCTGTCCTCAGTAGCATCCTGCAGACCATGAACAACTATGAGCTCTTCAGATTTCATTCCTGTTTGTCCCTGGACCTTCCTGCAGACCATAAACAACTATTACCTCTTCCAGATTTCACTCTTGCTTGAATCTGTAACATCCTGAAGACCATAAACATGAATTACCTCTTCCAGACTACACTCATGCTTGTCTCTGTGGGCGGCACGGTGGCACAGTGGTTAGCAGGCTGCCTCACAGCGCCACAGACCTGGGTTCAATTCCTGCCTCACGAGACTGTCAGTGTGGAGTTTGCGCATTCTCCTCGTGTCTGAGTGTGTTTCCCCCGGGTGCTCCGGTTTCCTCCACAGTCCAAAGATGTGCATGTTAGGTCGGTTGGCCATGCTAAGTTGCTCGTAGTGTTAGGTGAAGGGGTAAAATATGGGGGATTGGGTCTGGGTGGGTTGCTCTTCGAAGGGTTGGTGTGGATATGTTAGGCCGAAGGGCCTGTTTCCACACTGTAAGTAATCTAATCTAATCCAGCAGATTATAAACAAACATTACCTCTTCCAGATTTCATTCCTGCTTGTCTCTATAATAGTCTGCAGATCTTGAACAAATATTATGTCTTCCAGATTTCAATCCTGCTTCTGTCTATAACATTCTGCAGACCACACTCAACAATTACCCCTTCCAGATGTCATTCCTGCTTGACCCTGTAACATCCTGTGGATAATAAACATCTATTACCTCTTCCAGATTTCATTCCTGCTTTCCCCTGTAACATTCTCCATACCATAAAAAAGTGTTACCACTTCCATTTTTCACTCCTGCTTGAATCTGCAACATCCTGCAGTCCATAAACATCTATTACCTCCACCAGATTTCACGTCTGCTTGTCTGTGTAACATTCTGCTGACCACACACATCAATGACCTCCTCAAGATTTCATTCTTGCTTGTCTCTATAACATTCTGCAGTCCATAAACAATCATTACCTCTTCCAGATTTCATTGCTATTTGCCTCTGTAACATTCTCCAGACCATAAACAACTATTACTTCTTCCATTTTTCACTCCTGCTTGTCTCTGTAACATTCTGCAGACCATACACATCTATATCCTCCTCTATGTTTCATTCCTGCTTGTCTCTGTAACTATCTGTAGATCATAAACATCTATTACGTCTTCCAGATGTCACTCCTGCTTATCTCTGTAACATTCTGCTGACCACAAACAATGATTACGTCTTCAAGATTTCACTCCTGCTTGTGTTCTCTAACATCCTGCCGACCACAAACAATTATTACCTACTCCATATTTCATTCCTGCTTGACCCTGGAACATCCTGCAGACCATACACATCTTTGACCTCCTCTAAATTTCATTCCTGCTTGTCTCTGTAACATTCTGCAGACCATAAACAATTATTACCTCTTCCAGATTTCAATCCTGATTGTGTCTATAACACCCGACAGACCACAAACAACAATTACCACTTTCAGATTTCACTCCTGCATGTCTGTGTAATATCCTACAGATTATAAACAACTATTACCACTTCCATTTTTCACTCCTGCTTGATTCTGCAATATTTTGCAGAGCATAAACAACTATTACCTCTACCAGATTTCAAACATGCTTGTGTCTCTAACATTCTGCAGACTATAAACAACGAGGTAAAAACAATGACTGCAGACGCTGGAAACCAGATTCTGGATTAGTGGTGCTGGAAGAGCACAGCAGTTCAGGCAGCAACCGAAGAGCAGTAAAATCGACGTTTCGGGCAAAAGCACTTCATTAGGAATCAAGGCAAAGAGCCTGAAGCGTAGAGAGATAAGATAGAGAATTTTACTGCTCCTCGGATGCTGTCTGAACTGCTGTGCTCTTCCAAAACCACTAATCCAGAGACTATAAACAAATGCAACCTCTGTATTACCACTTCCACTTTTCACTCCTGCTTGAATCTGCAAAATCCTGCAGACCATAAACAAGTAATAACTCTTCTAGATTTCATTCCTGCTTACTACTGCAACATCCTGCAGATTATAAACAACTATTACCTTGTCCAGACTTCGTTCCTGCTTGTCTCTGTACCATGCTGCAGATGATAAACAACTATTACCTCTTCCAGATTTCACGCTTGATTGTCTCTGGAACATTCTGCAGACCACAAACAACTATTACCTCTTTCAGACTTCATTCCTGCTTGTCTCTATAACATACTGAAGACAATAAACAATTATTACGTCTTGAGATTTCATTCCTGCTTGTCTCTATACCATGCTGCAGATCATAAACAATATTTTACCTCTTCCAGATTTCACTCCTGCTTGTCTCTGCAACATTCTACAGACCACAAACAAATGAAGCTGTATCAGAACACTATTCCAACGAGCCACCACACACTGCAGCACAGACGTACTTTGGAAAACAGAGGAGAACCACCTATACAACTTATTCAAGAAGAACGGATACTCAAAAAATACAGTGCACAGATTCATCAAGAACAAGCCAGGACAAGCAGACCAAACACAGCCAGAAACCCTAACCACCTTACCATACATCAAAGAAGTTTCAGACATGACAGCCAGACTACTAAGACCCCTCAGAATCCTAGTAGCACACAAACCCACCAACACTCTCAAACAAAAACTAACAAACTTAAAAGACCCAGTACAACCCATGGACAAAAACAACATCATCTTCAAAATTCCATGCAAGGACTGCCATAAACACTACGTAGGACAAACAGGAAGAAAGTTAGCCACCAGGATATACGAACACGATCTAGCCACAAAAAGACACGACCTTCTCTCCCTCGTACACGGATTAAAAATACCACCATTTTGACTGGTACAACACATCTATCCTGGGACAGGCTAAGCAAAGACATGCCAGAGAATTCCTAGAGGCCTGGCACTCCAACCACAATGCCATAAACAAACACATAGATCTAGATACCATCTAACAACCCCTCAGAAAACGAACAGGAAATGACATCACCACAAACCCCAGGAACCCCATCCAGGAGAAAGATATAAATAGAAAGCAGGAGACAACAGCTTCGCTTCACTTGGAGGTCACCACTGATGATGTTACCTAACCAGGTAATGAAACGTCTGGATATCAAACCTACAGCTCAGTGAGCAAACCTACACCCTAAAACTCAACCTGAGCTACAAATCTACACAAACCTTGCAACCACAAGCAACTATTACCTCTTTCAGATTTCATTCTGGCTTCACCCTGTAACATCGTGCAGACAATAAACAACTATTACCTCTTCCAGATTTCACTCCTGCTCCTGTCTATAATATTCAGCAGACTATAAACAAATATTACCTCTTCCAGATTTCACTCCAGCTTGTCCCTGTACAATCCGGCAGTTTATAAACAAATATTAGCTCTTCTGGATTTCATTCCTGCTTCTCTCTGTAACATTCCGCAGATTGTAAACAAATATTACCTCTTCCAGATATCACTCCTGCTTGTCCCTGTAACGTTCACCCGACCATAAAAAAGTATTACCTCTTTTATTTTTCACTCCTGCTTGTCTCTGCAACACCCAGCAGCCTAGAAACAAACACTACCTCTTCCAGATTTCACTCCTGGTTGCCTCTGTAACATTCTCCAGACCATAACAAATTATTATCTCTTTTATTTTTCACTCCTGCTTGATTCTGCAACATCCTGCAGACCATAAACAACTATTGCCTCTTCCAGAATTCATTCCTGTTTACCTCTGCAACATCCTTGCAGTCCTTACATGGAATTTTGTGTGGGCCTGTGCCTTCCCACCCACTTCACCTTCAACAACATAATCTACAAACAAACCAACGGCACACCCATGGGATCTCCGCTATCAGGATTCATAGCAGAAGTGGAAATGCAAAGACTAGAACAATCAGCCCTACCAATCATCAAACCAAAAATCTGGGTCCGCTACGTAGATGACACCTTTGTCATCACAAAACAAAACAAGATAGAAGAGACATTTAACATCATCAACAACATCCTCACAGGCATAACGTTCACCAGGGAGGAAGAAACCGACAACAAACTCGCATTTCTGAACGTCATTGTCGAAAGAAAGGACAACATAGAACTACAAACCTGCGTATACAGAAAACCGACAAACACTGACCAAATACTGAACTACACCAGCAACCATCCCAACACACATAAACAAAGCTGTATCAGAACACTATTCCAACAAACCGCTACACACTGCAGCACAGACGAACTTCGGAAAACCAGAGAAGAACCACCTATACAACGTATTCAAGAAGAACGGATACTCAAAAAATACAGTCCGGAGATTCCTCAAGAACAAACCACGACAAGCAGACCAAACACAGCCAGAAACCCTAACCACCTTACCATATATCAAAGAAGTTTCAGAAATGACAGCAAGACTACTAAGACCCCTCAGAATCCTAGTAGCACACAAACCCACCAACACTCTCAAACAAAAACTAACAAACTTAAAACCCATGGACAAAACCAACGTCATCTACAAAATTCCGTGCAAGGACTGCCACAAACACTACATAGGACAAACAGGAAGAAAGTCAGCCACCAGGATACACGAACACTAGCTAGCCACAAAAAGACACGACCCTCTCTCCCTCGTAGCCCTACACACAGATGAACAAAAACACCATTTTGACTGGGACAACACATCTATCTTGGGACAGGCTAAGCAAAGACATGCCAGAGAATTCTTAGAGGCCTGGCATTCCAACCACAACGCCATATACAAAAACATAGATCGAGATGCCATTTATCAACCCCTCAGAAAACGAACAGGAAATGACATCACCACGAACCCCAGGAACCCCATCCAGGAGAAAGATATAAATAGAAAGCAGGAGACAACAGCTTCGCTTCACTTGGAAGTCACCACTGATGATGTTACCTAGCCAGGTCATGAAACGTCTGGATATCATACCTATAGCTCAGTGAGCAAACCTACACCCTAAATCTGCCAGATGTTGCAGTGACAAGCAGTGGTGACATGGATGATGTAATGGTTGTTTATGATCTGCCAGAAATTACAGAAACAATTCGGAGTGAAATCTGTTCGAGGTAATTGTTGTTTATGATCAGCATGACATTACAGAAACAAGCAGGAGTGAAATCTGGAAGAGGTAATATATTTTTTATTGGCTGCAGGATTTTACTGAGACAATGAGGAGAGCGTAGATTCACGAGGTCAATCCCTGGAATGGCGGGACTATCTTATGTTGAAAGATTGGAGTGACTGGGCTTGTATACCCTTGAGTTTAGAAGACTGAGAGGGGATCTGATTGAAACATACAAGATTATGAAAGGATTGGACACTCTGGAGGCAGGAAACATATTCCCGTTGATGGGTGATTCCCGAACCAGTGGACACAGCTTAAAAATACGGGGTAGGCCATTTAGAACAGAGTTGAGGAGAAACTTCTTCACCCAGAGAGTGGTAGCTGTGTGGAATGCTCTGCTCCAGAAGGTAGTGGAGGCCCAGTCTCTGGATTTGTTTAAGAAAGAGTTGGATAGAGCTCTCAAGGATAGTGGAGTCAAGGGTGATGGAAATAAGGCAGGAACAGGATACTGATTGAGGATGATCAGCCATGAACATAATGAACGGTGGTGCTGACTTAAAGGGCAGAATGGCCTACTCCTGCACCTATTGTCTATTGTCTACATTCTCAGAGCTGAGGAAAGGACTTTTAAACACTCTGGTGGACCATATAAATAATCATTTTGTGATGGATTGATAAACCACAGGCCAGTGAGCATGCATTTATTCAGGGAACAAAATGCATGATGATCTTGACAGATGCCCTCCAAAGGAAGGCGATGATCGATGGAAGGAGACCTTGTGATGTAGATCAACTGGATTACAGGATTAGTGCTCATGTGTCTGACTGGGATAGTTCAGCTGAGACAAGACGCTCTATAGAAATTCCCCAAGGTTCCTTCCAGAGCAGCTTCCAGACCCACGGCACTATCATGTGGAATGCTGAACGCAGCAGATACACGGGAACACCACCAGGTGACAATTCCACATCAAGCCACTCCCCACCCTGGCTTGGAAATACATCTCAGTCCCACAAGTGCCATTGGTTGGAAATCCGGGAACTCCCTCCCTGACATCATTGTGGGTTTATCTGCACCAAATAAATGGCAGCAGTTCAAGGCAATAACTCACCGTCACCTTCACCAGAGCAATTATATCTGAGCAATCCGTGGGGACCCAGCGGCAATGACCCAAACACATTAATGAATCACAAAATAAAGCTCATTACTTGGCACCTGTGTGCTCCAGCGCTGAGTATCTGAATAAATTGGGTCGATATTCTAGAAAATTTGAAAGGCGATTTCATTTCAGTGTCTCAGATTGTGAAGAGGCTTGAGAGGGGAGATTCTGAGAAATTAATCCTGTGGGTCTGGGAATCTGAAACACAATAACACAGTCTCAGGAATTGCTGGAAAAGCTCAGCAGGTCAGGCAGCATCTGTGCAGAGAAATCAGCGTTAATGTTACAGCATCCGCAGTTCATTCGGGTTTGATTGCCACCCTCTCAGGGTAAGGGACAGATTATTTGGGATGAGATAAGGAGACAGCACTTCACTCTAAGGCCTCTGAGTCTTTAATATTCTCTCTCCCTGAGGATTGTGGATGCTCCCTCACTGAATACATTTCAGATTGGAATAGACAGATTGCCCGTGTCTCAGGGAGTCACGGGATATGGGGAGTGGATAGGAAACCGGATTTGAAATCTGAAACCAGCTCTGATTGGATTGACTGCCAGAACAGACTGAACAGTTTAAACAGTCTGTATAGTCTCCTCCTGCTCATATTTCCTGAGCACTTAGATGTTTAATGACCAAATTCCCGATCCCTTTGGATTTGGTTCAGAACTGATGGCTTCTGATTAGATTAGATGAGATTCCCTACAGTGTGGAAACAGTCCCTTTAGCCCAACCAGTCCACACCGACCCTCTGAAGAGTAACCCACCCAGACCCATTTCCCTCTGACTAATCAATATGGACAATTCAGCAAGGCCAATTCACCAAACCTGCCCATTTTTGGACTGTGGAAGGAAGCCGGAGCACCCGGAGGAAACCCACACAAACATGGGGAGAATGTGCAAACTCCACACAGACAGTCGCCCGAGGCTGGAATTGAACCTGGGACCCTGGTGTTAACCACTGAGCCACTTTGCCACCCAAATTCTGGTGCTGTCAGACCTGCTGAGATTCCCCAGCAATTTCTTGTTTGGATTTCAGCCCCAATCCAGTTGGTGATGATCACGGCCTTGTTAAGTGTGTTTGGGAACGGGGAGGGAGCTGGGAGCAGGTGGATGGTGGAAGAGTGGTGAGCATAGCTGCCGTCCAAGGAGTTGACCCGGGTTCGATTCCCGGCCATCGCAGTGTTGTTATTTGTAAATACCCTTTTAAGGGTAAGACACCGGGATAATTCGAGGAAATAAATCTTTCATTCTGTGGTAAACCGGATCTGCCAGATTGCTCCTTGATTTACCTGGCGATGGTGCCTCTGAATTGCAGTGTGGAACCGGGCAGCATTGCTCGGCATCTCGGAAGCTTTCCCCTCTGCTGCGTCCCATTTCTGATTGAAATATTGGTTGCAGCACAAGGATGGGTTTGTTTTGTTCGATAAGTCAGAGACTGCTCCCATCAGGAACCTGAAATAATTACAGAAGCCGCTGGAAACACTGAACAGTTCCAACAGCTTCTGTATTGGTGGGAATGGAGGATTAATGTGTCAAATCTACACAAGGATAAAATAAACTCCAGCCACAAAACAGTCAGAGTTCCTAAGTTTTACAAACATCCATATAATATTTTTCTGAGCCATCAATTCCCTTAAACCCTTCCAATGAAGAATAGCATCTTTCTGATTCTCACTTTGAGAGATGTCCCTCAGTGAGCTCCTCCACCATTCTTTCCATTTCACTGGGGACCCTCTGTCCACAGCCTCCAATCAAATGACCTGAACTCAGACACACAGAGATCTTAAAGAGTGACACAATGCAGATATGTGGTGTATTTCATTTCTGTTTCTGAGTCCAATCTTCACTCAGTGAGACAGAGTCAGGTATTCAAGGCTCCAATAACAGCTGGATTCTGCTTCTGGTGATTGTCGTCATTCAGTGAGAAGGAGGGCCGTGGTCCGGAAGGAGCTCATCATTGTACTTCGGGTTGTCTGCTCAGTCTGCAGCATTGCAGGCCGTGGGAGCAGGGCAGTGGGAAAGGTACCTCATGTGGACTGCAATAGGACTTTCCACACATTGTTCCAGGCCAGTTACAGTGCTCCAGGAATTCTGAATGAGGATCGGAAAAATGCATTGATTGAAGGAGGAGGATCAGGGAAACAGTATAAAGCTGATGTGATCAGCAGGATTTCTCGATCTAACTCTGTACCATACTTTATCTTCTGCTTCATAAATCTACAATCCGGAGCTCAACCCACTCAGAGCAATATCAGCTCAGAAACAAATCATTCAGTCTAACCCATCCATGCTGAACTGATATCCGATGTCAATCTCATCCTATTTGTCAGAATTTGGCCCATGTTCCTCTGAACCCTTTTTAATTCCTACACCCACCCAGATACCTTTTAAATGTTGTAATTGTACCAGCCTCCACTACTTCCTCTGGCAGCTCATGCACACAGTGCCCTCTGCATGAAAAATCTTCCCTTTAGGTCCCTTTTATGTTTCACCTCTCAACTTTAACATATGCCATCTGCTTCTGGTCTCCCCCACCACAGGGAAATCACCTTGCCTTTTTACCCTATTGAGGGTCCTTCATGATTTTGTGAACCTCTATAAGGTTACCCCTCAGCTACTGACGCTCCAGGGATAATAGCCGCAACCTGTACAGTCTTAACCTCCAGCACAAACCCTCCAACCTTGGCAACATCCATGTAAATCTTTTCTGAAACCTTTCAAGTTTCACAACAGCCTTCTTATAGGAGGGAGTCCAGAATTGCACATTATATACCAAAAGTGGCTGAACCAATACCGCAACATGACTTCCCAACTCCTTTACCCAATTAACTGAGCAATGAAGACAAAAATGACGAACGCCTTCCTCACTATCGAAATGTTAGTCCACCTTCAACGATCTATGAAGCTGTACTCCAGGTCTATTTGTTTAGCAACATCCCTAGTACCTTGCCATTCAGTGTAAATGTCCTGCTCTCTTTTGCCTTTCCAAAATGCAGCACCTCACATTTATTTAAATTAATCTCCATCTGCCACTCCTCGGCCCATTGCCTCATCTGATCAAGATCCTGTTGCACTCTGAGGTAACCATCTTCACTGTCCTTGACACTTCCAATTTTACTGTCATCTGCAAACTTACTATCCATTCGTCCTATGGTCACATCCAAATCATTTCTATAAATGACAAAACAACAGTGGACCTAGCACCAATCCTTGTGCCACACCGCTGGTCACAGGCCTTCAGTCTGAAAAGCAACCCTCCCCCACCACCCTCTGTCTTCAACCTTCGAGCCAGTTATCTACCCAAAGGATAATTCTACTGCCCCAACATAAAAGTTTGAATTATGACACCAGTTTCAAAAGTACAACAAGAGCCTATTCCTGATTGGGGAATCGGGGCCAGGGAATCAATAAAAAGAAATGTGCAAGGTTCGGTAAATTGGAGATTCAGTTCAGTGCATCACTAAATGAAAACCATTCAGCAGGGCACTCGTACGTGGAAGAAGTGATTCAGGGAACAATTAAATGGAAGGAATTGAAGCAGGGATTCAATAATGGGAGAATGTATGCAGGGGCATTTAAATTGGACAGGATAATACTCAATGGGAGAGTTGGTGCAGTTTCAGGATTTGTGCAGGATTGGTAAAGGGGGGAAATGGTGCAGAGCAGCGGAGCCATAGAGTCAAACAATCATAGAGATGTACAACATGGAAACAGACACTGCAGTCCAACTTGTCTATGGGTCAATTTTAGAATTCTGGCAGCGCTCCACGAAATTGGAGAACCATTGCAAGGAACTACTAAATGGAAGGATTGGGAAAGGGCTTATTGAAATAAGAGAATTTGGAACGGGGATCTGATATTGTCAAATTAGTGCAGTTAGAACCAAATGGGAGAGTTTCATTTAGCAGTAAATGGGAGAATTGGTGCAGTGTAGCACTAAATGGGAGCATTCGGACAGGACAATACTTGATTCGGGAATGTGTGTGTGGCTTTCCTGTACACCTTTGTGGTGAATTCAGGTATACAGGAAAGTCACACACACAGACCAAGTTCTGAACTACGAAAGCAACCACCCCAACACGCTCAAAAGCAGTTGCATCAAGACACTATTCAAAAGGGCCACAACACACTGCAGCACACCAGAACTGCAAAAAGAGGAAGATGGACACCTATACAATGTATTCGCCAAAAACGGATACCCCCGCAATTTCGTCAACAGATGCCTAAGGGAAAGACAACGAACCACAACCCAAAGGACTAGCCATGTTACCATTCATCAAGAACATTTTCCAACTGACAGCCAGACTACTGAGGTCACTAGGACTCATAACAGCACACAAACCAACAGCCACTCTCAGACAACAACTCTCCAGAACTAAGGACCCGATACCCAACATGAGCAAAACCAACGTAGTGTACAAAATCCCATGCAAGGACTGCACAAACCATTACATAGGACAAACAGGAAGACAACTAACGATCCGCATCCATGAACACCAACTCGCCACGAAACGACACGACCTGCTATCCTTAGTAGCCACACACGCAGATGACAAGCAACATGAATTCGACTGGGACAACACTACTATTATAGGACAAGCCAAACAGAGAACAGCCAGGGAATTCCTAGAGGCATAACACTCATCCACAGATTCAATCAATAAACACATCGACCTGGACCCAATATATCGGCCGCTGCAGGACAGCTGGAACTGACAACCGGAAGCGGCAGATTCAAACCACTTCAAATGCCAGAGGAAACATCACAGAAGCGCTTCACAGGAGGCTCCCAACCACTGAGGATGTCACCTAGACAGGGGACGAAACGTCTGCAATACAAATTCCCAGCTCGGCGAACAGAACCACGGAAATGGTACGAGGCAACAAACAATTGGAGAATTGATGCGGGACATCAGGAAATGAGAGACCTGGTGCACAGTGGAGCTCAATTCGAGAATTGGTGCATTGCAACAGTAAATGGGAGAATTAGAGTAGCGCACCTTTAAATGGTAGAATCGGGCTCGGGCATCAGTAAATGGGAGAATTAGTACAGGGATATGAGTAACTGGGAGATTTGTTGGAAACAATAATTTAGAGATCTGTTGCACAGTGCAGTTACATTAGAAAATTGGTGGGAGTGCCAATATATTGGAAAATTGGAGCAGACCATGACTGAATTGGGGAATATTGGGCGGGGAATCAATAAAAAGAAGAAATGTTGCAAGCATCAGTAAATTGGAGATTCAGTTCAGTGCATCATTAAATGAAAAAAAATCAGCAGGGCACCCGTACGTGGAAGATGTATTTTAGTGAACAATTAAATGGACGGAATTGATGCAGGGCAACAATAATTGGAGAATTCATGCAATTCTAAGTGGGAGGACTGGGGCAGGATAACCTCATTGGATGAGATAGTGAAATTCCCGAATTAGTGCAGGATTGGGAAATGGGAGAATTGGTGCAGGGAAGCAGAGCACTAATTAGAGCCTTAGAGATGTACAACACTGAAACAGAACTTTCAATCCAACCTGTCCATGCTTAAATTTTAGAATTCCTGGCAGCTCTTCACCAAATTGGAGAATCATTGCAAGAAACTACGAAATGGAAAAGTTGGGAAAGAGTTTCTCGATATGTGAGAATTTGCAACAGGGCATTGGATAATGCGTAAATTAGTACAGTTCAGCACTAAATGGGTGCGTTATGCTGTGTTTCACTAAATGGGAGAATTGGGGCAGGGAGATTTAGAGTAGCTTACCCCTAAATTGGGCGAGGGCATCATTCACTATGAGGATTGGTGTAAGGCAAAACTGAGTGGAGAACTTGTTCAGGACATCAGTAATTGGGGGACATGGTGCTAAGCAACACTGAATTGGAGAATTGGTGTGGGGTATCAGTAAATGAGAGACCTGGTGGGGGTGCTGACAACTTCGAGAATTGGAGCAACTGGGAGAATGCGGGCAGTGCATCAGAAAATAGGACAAATGTTGAAAAGGCTTAATGGTCCAGATTCAATACAGTGCACCATGAAATGGTGGAGTTGGTGCAGTTCGCCACGAAAGGGGGGATATTTGCAGTTTGGGGAATTTGGAGATATGACTGTCAAGATTAGAGAATTCTTTTAGCAGTCGACTAATTGGGAGGATTATTGCAGGGAAATACTAAATGGATGACCTGGTGCACAGTGGAGCTAAATTAGAGAATGTGTGTATGGCAACAGGGAATGGTAGAATTAGAGTAGCGCACCCTTAAATGGTAGAATTGGGGTCGGGCATCAGTAAGTAGAAGAGGTAGTACAGGAGTATGAGTCAATTCGAGATTTGGTGGCTTTCAACAAATGGGAGATTCGGTGCACAGTGCCCTTCCATTGGAAAATTGGTGGGAGTGTCTATATATTAGAAAATTGGAGCAGAGCATGTCTCAATTGGGGAATAGGGGCCAGGGAATCAATAAAAAGAAATGTTGCAAACATTGGTAAATTGGAGAGTCAGGTCAGTGCACCACTAAATTAGCAAATATAATCAGCAGGGCATCCGTACGTTGAAAATGTGTATCAGGGAACAACTAAATGGAAGGAATTGATGTAGGGCAACAATAATTGGAGAATTCATGCAGGTGCCGTTAAATTCTAAGTGGGAGGACTGGGGCAGGATAACGTCAATGGGTGAGTTGGTGAAATTCCCGATTTAGTGCAGGATTATTAAATGGGAGAATTGGTGCAGGGAAGGAAAGCGCGAATTACAGCCTTAGAGACGTACAGCACGGAAACAGACCCTTCCGACCAAATTGTCCACATCCAAATGTAAGAATTCTGTAAGTTCTGCACTAAATTGGAGAATCATGGAAAGAAACTACTAAATGGAAAAGTTGGGAAAGAGCATATCGAAATGTGAGAATTTGCAACTGGACATCAGATAATGGGTGAATTAGTGCAGTTCAGTGCTAATTGGGTGAGTTGTGCTGTGTTGCACTTAATGGGAGAATTGGAGCAGGACATTACCTTTTGGGAGATTTAGAGTAGCGCACCCCTAAATTGGGCGAGGGCATCAGTCAGTATGAGGATTGGGGTAAGGCAACACTGAACCTGTTCAGGACGTCAGTAATTGGGGGAAATGTTGCTAAGCAACACTGAATTGGAGAATTGGTGTGGGGTATCAGTAAGTGAGAGACCTGGTGTAGGGTGCTGATAACTTCGAGAATTGGAGCAAATGGGAGAACACGGGCAGTGAATCAGTAAATACGGCAAATGTTGCAAAGGATTAGTGGTCCAGATTTAATGCAGTGTACCACGAAATGAGGGAGTTGGTGCAGTTCACCACGAAAGGGAAGATATGTCCAGGATCAGTAATTTGGAGATTTGATGCGGGGATTGCAAGATTAGAGAATTCTGGCAGCAGACTAAGAAATGGTAGAATTGTTGCAGGGAAATACTGAATGGAAGACCTGGTGCACAGTGGAGCTCAATTACAGAATGGGTGTATGGCAACAGGAAATGGGAGAATTAGAGTAGCGCACCCTTAAATGATCGAATCAGGATCGGGCAGAGTAAATGGAGGAATTAGGACAGGGATATGAGTAACTGGGTGATTAGGTGGAAACAATAAATGGGAGATTCAGTGAAGAGTGCTGTTACATCGGAAAATTGGTGGGAGTGCCAAAATATTTTCTATAATTCAGGAGGAAGCAGTGACGCTGCTCCAGCTCCTTTATTTTCTATAATACAGGAGGAAGCAGAGACGCTGCTCCAGCTCCTTTATTTTCTATAATACAGGAGGAAGCAGAGACGCTGCTCCAGCTCCTTTATTTTCTATAATACAGGAGGAAGCAGTGACGCTGCTCCAGATCCTTTATTTTCTATCATACAGGAGGAAGCAGAGACGCTGCTCCAGCTCCTTTATTTTCTATAATACAGGAGGAAGCAGTGACGCTGCTCCAGCTCCTTTATTTTCTATAATACAGGAGGAAGCAGTGACGCTGCTCCAGCTCCTTTATTTTCGATAATACAGGAGGATTCAGTGACGCTGCTCCAGCTCCTTTATTTTCTATAATACAGGAGGAAGCAGTGACGCTGCTCCAGCTCCTTTATTTTCTATAATACAGGAGGAAGCAGAGACGCTGCTCCAGCTCCTTTATTTGGTGGAAACAATAAATAGGTCTGTTTCCATGCTGTACATCTCTATGTCTCTATTTAAAAGGCATCTGGATGGGCTGTAGACAGGGAGGGTTTGGAGGGGTAAGGGACAAATGTTGGCATAAATAGCTAGATTAATTTCAGTTATCTGCTCAGCAGGGACGAGCTGTAATGTAGGATCTGTTTCTGTGCTCCGCACCTCCGAAGTCCTGATGAAGGACTTTTGCCCGAAACGTCGATTTTCCTGCTCCTCGGATGCTGCCTGACCTGCTGTGCTTTTCCAGCACCACTCTGATCTAAGCTCTGAAATGCACTCTTTCAGAGTTCCATCAACGTCAGACCATGTACTTCTCATACAGGTGACTTCTACTGCCTACCGAAGGTACACAAAGACAACACACCAGGATGTACCATCATATTAGGCAATGGGACCCGATGTATGAACCTTACTGCCGATGTCAAATGCATCTTGAAAGACATGAGGCAGGGAACCACCAGATTCTGCCATGACAGAATATTGGGACACAGGCAGATTTCAACCTCACACCTTCAAGGCTGAATCTGAGCTGAGGGGGCACCTATGGTTAAAGATTTACATGAGAATTTAGCTATTTTTACATACGGTTTACATAGGAAAGAACAAAATCTAACATGATATTTCTAAAAGTATACAGACTGAACAGACAATACACTTTTACTTTTAAATATTTCATTTCAGTAACATCACCCTGTAATCCTTTACTATAAATTCTGTGTCGTATGATGTTATGCTCCACAACCACCTGATGAAGGAACAGCGCTCCAAAAGCTAGTACTATCAAATAAACCTGTTGGTCTATAACCTGATGTTGTGTGATTATTTAATTTTGTCCACCCCAGTCCAACATTGACACCTCCAAATCTTTACTACATATTGTTTACACTAACTCACACGCAGTTCAGGTCAGTTTAGCACAATGAGCCTGTTCCTCTTTTTGTGAGGTTCCCTGTGTATATTAACAGAGTTAATGGGCCCCGAGAGGATGAATACATTCTCTTTATCCTGTCAGTGTAAACAGTTGAACATGTCAGTTTGAAGCCAATGGAAGAGGAGATTGTCTTTTTCTGTACAATTTCAGTGCAGAACGTTCAGCCACAAACTGTCTTTGAAAAAGTGGGGGTTGAATGCAATTCTCACTGAGCAACATTAATACAGAAAACACAATTCCGAGTTCCTGTTAGCAATTGGTGAAGGAACTGGGATGAGAAAACCACTTGTGGTGTGGTGCCGTGGCTCAGTTTGTTAACTTGCCTCCATCATAAACAGCCCACCAAGATTTCACATCGTAGTGGTGCCTGTGTATTTTACCAAATGCATGGTTGGTTCAACATCTCCCAAGTCAGTGTTGCTCATCAGTCAACCATGCGTCCTGTTTGAGTGTCAGCCTTATTTGGTGATCCTGATCTGTTTCCTGGTTTAGTTCCTCCAGGGAATATTGTTTCTTCCGAACTATTAGTTCAATCTGGAGTTTCCTTCCTGTGTTTAACAAGAACTTCTGCTTCTACTCCTCCTTTATTACATCTCGTTCATTTCCAGCTTGTTGGGAATAACGAGGTGAGCCAGGAGACATGGCAGACTCGCCGGTGAATGTTGCAGTAATGGCGCAGACACCAAGAGCTGTTCACCCTAATTCTCTGCTGTCAACATTCATTCATTCCACACCAACAGGAAATACTTCATTGCTCTCCTGTCGTTGTGGTTTGCACTGTGACTGCGGTTTCTTTTCTTGTGGATTATGAAGTTTATTTAGAACTCGAAAGGATCATAATATTTTGAGGAAGGAATGACTTCTCACCTCAGGCATAAGAGCCAGACACATTATTCGGAGAATATGAGCCCAATCCCACACATGCTACCGAGGGGGCAGAAAGCCTGTTAGCTGGTCCACTCTCAATTTGTCTCCGAATGTCAGACTTGTCAAAGAGCAGAAATGGGAAATGAGGAATATGGGCAGACCGAGAGTCCGAGAATGTAAAAGAGGGTCAGGTTCATTCACAGAGAAAGAAAGAAATATGGAGACGCATATTGAGGGAGATACTGAAAGAACCAATTCTCCAATCGACATGGCTGCTGACTGACAGAAACAAATAGGAATAAAAAGGTAACTATTAAGCACAGCCTTTCACCAGCTCCGGGTAACGGAAGGATTCTTACAACCAACAAAGTCATTTTGAATTTTCAACATTGACGGTCGTAAGCTAATGAAAGATTTTGGTAAATATCCTGACAGGGAAAACTGATCATTTTACCAAAAATATAATACAGAAATGTCGAAGTAACCTCGCTCTGCCGATATGAAGCCTTAACTCTGTTTCTCTCCACTGTCCGACTGAGTTTTTCTATCAAATCTTGGTTTTGGTTCAGATTTCAAACATCTGCAGTTCTTTGTTTCATGTTATTCTTAACAACGTTTGGGACAAAACCAATGACCTGACGGCTTCAGAAAATCGTTCCGAAATACTGTTAGCAAGATATCTTTGTAGAACACATCGCCCATTCCCTGAGCAGGAATCACCCTTTCCCCCTCAGAGAGTGCACCAACTCCTAACCGTGAAATTAAAAGAGAAGGCGACAGAATTTTTGTTCATTTTCGCTGCACAATACTTTCTCGTTGTAGTCGAGGTTTTTTTTTAACACAATAGGAAAATACCATTCGGCCCATCGTACAGTGTGGCTCATAAGGTAGTCACCTATTTTCGATCCAGTGTCCAGCTTTGACACGATACCTTGTGTGTTCTGATGTTTTCAACGCAAAATTCAGTAAAGATTATCCCTGTGATCTTAAACGAGACACCAATGGGAGGGAGTTATACACCGTCATACTGAAATGAAATCCCCTCGAGCAACCCATTCACATTGTCACAGACACACATGCCCGGAGGTGGGGGGCGGGGGAGGGGGTGGGTGGGTAGGAAGGCAGAGGTTTTGGGATTATACCGACTACTTGCGCTTCTGTACCGCTCTCCACCGACTTATGACCACCCGCACCAGTCCCCCACCCAACACACACCCACACGTTTCTCCGACAAAAGGCAGCTTTAGGTGCAACTGAATCCAGTTTTACAGACAATGGGAGACATTGCGATAAGCTGGAATTCAAAATGAATAATTGCCTCACAAGCAACTTTCAAATTTGAAAACACATTGATCCAAAGTCTGCAGCTCCTCAAAATCTGTCGCACATTGAGGTACAATACTCCCAAATTCGAGACCCACTGATCCAATCCCTGCAGTACATTGCACACAAATCTGGAAGGATTCGAACCAATAAAACTCAGAGACATTATCCATGATGTCAGTGGCCCAACGGCAGCCAGAGGTCCGACAGGGTGTCGATATGAAATGGAAACATGGACATCGGGGGAAACAGTATTCACAAGGTGAACAATCAGTAAAAATAATTATCATCACTGTTTCCCATCGGATGTCCCACTCCGTGAAGCAATGTCTTTCAATCAGACCAGTGAATGCTTGAACCATGTAGAAGGACAATGACAGCGGACAGATACGATAGTGACCCCTTCAAATCTCCCTCCAATCATCTCACCTTCCTGAGTTGGAAATATGTTGGTGTTCCTTCAGTGTCTCTGGGTATAAATCCAGGAAATCCCGCGCTTGCAGCATAATGGCTGTACCTTCGTGTGAAGGAGTTCAATGGTTCACAAAAGCAACTCATCTCCTCCATCTCTGGGGGATTTAGGGATGGACAGCGAGTCCTATTCCATTGAGTGATATCTCTACCCCAGGAATGCGTTTCTAAAAGTGGTAGGTTCCAATCGGACACCTACATGAGATCGGTAGTAAGTTGGGAAGTGGAGCAGGGAAGTGAAATTGACGTGAATGACAATGATGACTGGGAGGCATGAGGCAGGAAGTGAGTCTGGATCTGGTGGTGCAAGGCTCAGTGTCGCTGCTAATGGGTCAGCCTTTACTGCAAACTGTTTACATTGGCTCACACACCATTCCTGGTCAATTCATGGCAATGACACTGTTCCTCTTCGTGTGAGATTACCTCTGTGTGTATTCAAGCCGTCAATACGTCCCAAGAGGATGAAAAATGTCCCCTTTGTTCTGTCAGTTTAAACAGATACAAATATCTGTTTGAAGCCAATGTAAGAGAGGTTTGCCCTTTTATGTGCCTTTGCATTGAAGAATGTCCAATAGTGAAATGTCTGGTTTTGCAAAAGCGGGGTTTGATTGCAAATCACACTGAGTAATATTGATACAGAAATGTATTTCCTAGTTACTGTGGTCATGTGGTTAAGGAACTGCACATATGGACGTCGCTTAGTTATTTAAAACCCCTCCTTGGTAAGCAGCTGACCATAGGGTCCAATCGCAGCTGTGCCCGCTTGTTGTATTGAAGGCTCGTAGGTTCACCTTTTATTAAGTGTCGTGTTACTGATGAAGGGACTCAGCATCCTGTTTGAGTTCGAGCCTGTTATGGTTTGGTAAACCCACTCCTTTTTCCTGGTTTCGTTCCAGCAGGGCATGTTGTCCTTCCTAACCAATACGCCAACCTGGAGTTTCTTGCCGCTGTTCCAAAAGCACTCCTTCTTCTCCTCCACTTTTATTCTCCCTCCTTCATTCCAAGTTTGGTGGGAATAACGAGGTGAGGCAGGAGACACTGCAGAAAGGCCGTGGGATGTTGTGGTCATGGCGCAGAAACCACGAGTGGATCACCCTCATTCTCTGCTGTCGCCATTCATTCATTTTACAGCATCATTAATGTTTCCATATTGTCCTATAATTGTAGTTTTTTTTCAATTGGATAAGGAATGCAACTTTAATTTTGAAAGAGTTACAATATTTTGAGGAAGAAATGGCTCCTTATAGCACATCCAAGTGGCAGACGTATTGTCCATAGAATGTGAGCCAGGTTTTGCAGTCTCCTGCCAGCTTCATACATCATTAATTTGGATTAGTGGTGCTGGAAGAGCACAGCAGTTCAAGCAGCATCCAAGGAGCTTCGAAATCGATGCTTCGGGCAAAAAGCCCTTCATCAGGAATAAACAATTGGGAAACAGCCCATTTTCCGGGAGACTGAGAGGTCACTGACAGAGCGGGAGCTGGAGAGTCAGGAACAGAATAACAGGGACAGTCCGCTCTGTTCACTGACCCTTCACCCCCTCAGTGAATCCAGTGCCAGGAATGACTGCTATTAGTCAGACTGACAGAATGTGATCAGATACACACACTGTCCTTCCACATCATCAATATCGCCCAGCTCCCACCCTGTCTCAGCTCATCTGCCCCTTTGTCATCTTCAATATTTTAATCGGGGCAGCATTAAGCACCGTGCTTTGAGCTGAGCTGTCTTACCTTCTGTACTCTCTCTCTCTAAATGGCTCCAATTCCCCCTGATCCCTCTCCGGTTTAAGATGCTCCTTGTCATCTGCTCCAATGAATGAGGTAGACCGTCACCTGACCCAATATCCCCTTCGGTTGGTCAACATCTACTGTATTTAATACAAGGAACTGCAGATCCTGGAGAGCTGACAGATAACACAGAAATTACTGGGGGGAATTACTGGGAGCGGCCTCATTTGTGGGAGAAATCCGAGTGAACCTCTAGAGTCCAGGGATTGTCCTTCAGAACTGAAGGGATCTGATGCTGATGCTGTCAGACCTGCTGAGCTCCCCCAGCAGTTCCTGTTTGTATTTCAGTCCCAATCCAATTGGTCCTGATCACGGCCTTGGGACGAGCTTGCCAATTACTGGGCCACATTAGTGGGGACAGGGTGGGTCCGACCAGCTATTACATTCTCAGAGCTGGGTTACAGGATTAGTGCTCATGTGCCTGACTGGGATAGTTCAGCTGAGACAAGATGCTCTGCAGAAATTCCCCAAGGTTCCTTCCAGAGCAGCTTCCAGACCCACGGCACTCTCCTTTGGAATGGTGAGCACAGCCAATACACAGGAACACCACCAGGTGACAATTCCACTTCAAGCCACTCCCCACCCTGGCTTGGAAAACATCTCAGTCCCACAAGTGCCATTGGTTGGAATCCTGGAACTCCCTCTCTTACATCATTGTGGGTTTATCTGCACCAAATAAATGGCAGCAGTTCAAGGCAATAACTCACCGTCACCTTCACCAGAGCAATTATATCTGAGCAATCCGTGGGGACCCAGCGGCAATGACCCAAACACATTAATGAATCACAAAATAAAGCTCAGTATTTGGGACCCGTGTGCTCCAGTGCTGAGTATCTGAATAAATTGGGTCGATATTCTAGAAAATTAAAGGTGGTTTCATTGGAATGTCTCAGATTGTGAAGAGGCTTGAGAAATTAATCCTGTGTGTCTGGGAATCTGAAACAGGATAACACAGTCTCAGGAGTTACTGGAGTTACTGGAAAAGCTCAGCAGGTCAGGCAGCATCTGTGCAGAGAAATCAGCGTTAATGTTACAGCATCCGCAGTTCATTCGGGTTTGATTGCCACCCTCTCAGGGTAAGGGGCAGATTATTTGGGACTGAGATAAGGAGACAGCACTTCACTCTAAGGCTCTGTCAGACCTGCTGAGATTTCCCAGCAATTTCTTGTTTGGCTTTCAGCCCCAATCCACTTGGTGATTATCACGGCCTTGGTAAGTGCGTTTGGGAATGGGGAGGGAGCTTCTAGCAGGGGGATTGTGGGATAATAGTGAGCATACCTGCGTTCCAAGCAGTTGACCCTGGTTCGATTCCCGGCCATCGCAATGGTGCGGCTTTTAAATCGGATTCTAAAAGAAAGCCACCGGGATATAACCGGATCTGTCAGATTGCTCCTGGTGATGGTTCCTGTGAAAGAGAAGGGCATTTCCTCCCAAACAGGAAACAACAGACCCCCCGAAGTCCACCCTCCACCCAGTGAGAACCAGGAGGTACCCACTGCCCCACAACTACAGGCAACCGAGAGCTGTGATCCTCTGACAGTCCCATTGTCAGACACAGAACTGGACAGTGAGGACCCTTGCCTTGGCTCAACGACACCAGAGCGGGTAAATGACCCCAGTGAGGAGCTGGATAGCTACCTCAGCCCAGCAAAGGTCCAGCAGTTCGTGCTTACCTTGGGGATGTAGACAGCCACCCCAGAGACTGGACAGCCAAATGGACAATGGTAACCCCATAAACTGGGGGTTAAAGAAGTTTCATTTGCTTTCATCTAACAGGGGACCCACTCTTTAGGTGGGTTCCGCTGAAGCCACAGCCAAATACCAAGAGACTGGATAGTTAATAAAGGTAACTGTTAGTAGGATAACTGTGAATTCGATTAATTCAATTTGTTCTTTGTAACGTTAAGACATGCAATGTATATAACTATGAACAACATGGAAAATTGTACAAGTACCAGAGATTTATTGACATGAATAAAGTATATTTTGAAATAAAAAAAAATCAGTTCAGCATGGATGTGTTGGACTGAATGATTTGTTTCTGAGCTTATATTGCTCTGAGTGGGTTGAGCTCCGGATTGTAGATTTATGAAGCAGAAAATACAGTATGGCACAGAGTTAGACAGAGAATTCCTGCTGATCTCATCAGCTTTATTCTGTTTCCCTGATCCTCTTCCTTCAATCAATGCATTTTTCCGATCCTCAGTCAGAATTCCTGGAGCACTGTAACTGGTCTGGAACAATGTGTAGAAAGTCCTATTGCAGTCCACATGAGGTACCTTTCCCACTGCCCTGCTCCCACGGCCTGCAATGCTGCAGACTGAGCAGACAACCCGAAGTACAATGATGAGCTCCTTCCGGCCCACGGCCCTCCTTCTCACTGAATGAAGACAATCACCAGAAGCAGAATCCAGCTGTTATTGGAGCCTTGAATACCTGACTCTGTCTCACTGAGTGAAGATTGGATTCAGAAACAGAAATGAAATCAACTTCCTATCTGCATTGTGTCACTCTTTAAGATCGCTGTGTGTCTGAGTTCAGGTCATTTGATTGGAGACTGTGGATAGTGGGTCCCCAGTGAAATGGAAAGAATGGTGGAGGAGCTCAGTGAGGGACATCTCTCAAAGTGACAATCAGAAAGATGCTATTCCACATTGGAAGAGTTTAAGGGGAATTGATGGCTCAGAAAAATGTTATACAGATGTTTGTAAAACTTAGGAACTCTGACTGTTTTGAGACTGGAGTTTATTTTATCTTTGTGTAGATTTGACACATTAATCCTCTCTCCCCACCACTACAGAAGCTTTTGGAACTGTTCAGTGTTTCCTGCGGCTTCTGTAATTATTTCAGGTTCCTGACGGGAACAGTCTCTCACTTTTCGAACAAAACAAACCCATCCTTGTGCTGTACCCAATATTTCAATAAGAAATGGGAAGCAGCAGAGGGGAAAGCTTCCGAGATGCCGGGCAATGCTGCCCGGTTCCACACTGCAATTCACAGGAACCATCGCCAGGAAAAGCAAGGAGCAATCTGACAGATCCGTTTTACCACAGAATGAAAGATTTATCCCAGTGCCTTACCTTTAAAAGGCTGTGTACAAACCACAACACTGCGATGGCCGGGAATCAAACCCGGGTCAACTGCTTGGAAGGCAGCTATGCTCCCCACTATCCCACCATCACCCTGCTAGCAGCTCCCTCCCCATTCCCAAACACACTTAACAAGGCCGTGATCATCACCAACTGGATTGGAGCTCAAATCCAAACATACACATCCTCTGTATCTAACCCAGTGATGGAGCTATCCTGATTGAGTTTGATGTGAACAGGATGGGGGAAGTGGGAGATTTAATCACTACCTAATGCCGAGCTCAAAATGGCCTGGGAATTTGAAATGCTGCAGTGTCGAGGGAGGTTTACTCTGTATCTACCGAATCCTCCTCCTGCCCTGGAGATTTAAATGGGGACAGTTTAATGGGACCTTTATTTTGTCTGGAACCTTTTGCTCCCTCTGCCCTGGGAATGCTTGCTAGGAACACTGTCTAACCTCTGTGATATGGATCCTATGAAGATTGATGGGACACAGTTTAAATGGAATTGTCATGGTCCAATTCCTTCACGTGGATGAGAGAAGGTCTCCAATTGGAATGGTGAGAAAAATTGATGCCCTTGGGACTGAAGGGTCAGTAACAGAATGAATATACCATTGGCTCAGAGACAGGAGACAGGATAGAGGGTAATGAGGGTTTCAGACTGGAGGGATCTACAGGCACATACAACTTGGGAACTGTTTTCAGGAGAAGGCAATTGATCCCAGATCACTGCAGAGTGTAAGAATCTGATGCCTTTCCCTCACTATCCTCCTCCAATCCCTGGGAAGATCTGCTCCCACACCATGTTCCATCCTAACTGCTGACTGTGTTAGATACATTAATACATTGGGGATGGGCAGGGGTGCTTTTAACTCTGGGATCTTGCTGTGTAACTTGCCCTCAAAATACTCTCGCTTCCCCTTTAAACTCATCTTTTCTCTCTTTTATCCTGAAGAACATTTGTTTGGAAAGCTGTAACGTGAAGATCCAAACTATTCGAGGCCAGGAAATAATAACCTCCAGAGGGGGAGCACGGGCCTAAGGCCTGAGGCCTGGTCGACAGGCTGCACCCCGTGGGTGTCCACAGTGAGTTGTGTGTTTATTTACCCCGATGTTTAATCTCCTCTGGGGGACCCTGGGTTTTAGAGCCCTCTGGGTAACTGGTTCCTGTCAGATTTTGGCCCTGTTGTCTTTTAAACAGGTTTGAAGCCTGGGGTTAAAGTTTGTCAATCACCAGGATCTGAGAGGTAGGACTCTCTTAGGGTGGAATTAAAACCCAAATGCTGTGACCCTCTCTAAAGACTTGTCCTAAATTCAGAGTAATGTGGGTTATAGAGAGGGCAGGCTGAGAAAATTTAACAGTGAGAGAAAGACAGTGAGAGAAAAATTTAAAAAGTTGAGAGAGCTGGGGAAACAGAAGGGGAGAGAGAGGGAGAGGTATTTTAAGATTGTGAAATCGCTGTCATGTTTGATTCTGGGATGACAGGAAATAATTAAACTGAACCAATATCACAGAGGGGAGAAATGATCAGAGTAATTAGATGCTGCTGCATTGTGGCATGTGGGATCTTGCTGTGCACCAGCTGCCCCAATGCTACTATTCTAGCCAGTGAGTGTTTTAATCAGGTAACCAGGCATTTCAAAGTTTTTCCAAGGCTTTAGCATGAAAACGCAGCTTATCACCCGATATATTTGTGTTTGGATGTTGCTGAGAGATTGTCTGTGTCACTGAGACAGGAAAACCTGGGATCTTGCTGTGCAATCATTCTGTAATGATTTTCCTCCTTTGTCTTTCAACTAATATTGTCTCTTTTCTCCCACGGGCCACTTGTAGATTCAAAGAGAGAAACTTTAGGATCAGGAGACCTATGAACAAGAGCTTTCTCCAGACGGAACACGGTCTGAGGCCTGAGGCCTGGTCGACAGGCTGCACCGTGTTTTGTGTTTATTTACCCCGAGGTTTAATCCCCTCTGGGAAACCCTGGGTTTTAGGGAACTCTGGTCAACTGGCTCCTGTCAGTTTGTGGCCCTGTTGTTTTTAAAACAGGTTTGAAGAGTGGGGCTAAAGTAACCAGTGCGCTGGGATTTGACACCAACACATCAATCCCCAGTGAGAGTCTGACAGATAGGACTCCCCCAAAGAGGGAATTAAACCTTAAATAAGAAACTCTATCCAAAGACTTGTTCTAATATCAGAGTAATACAACTTGTGGGATCTTGCTGTGTCTCAAACCACCTGCACAGTGGCCTACATTGCAAGAAGGGTGACCAAATGTGATAATCCCATAAATAAGACCCAGGTTGGCCCAATCCCTGAGTATCTGGGAGGGGATCTCTCTCTCTCTCTCTCTCTCTCTCTCTCTCTCTCTCTCTCTCTGTCCCCTCTCTCACACCCTCTCCAGCCTCTTTTGTTGATTTTTCAAACAAATAAAACCATCCCACACACAGCAATGTGACTCGTGGGTATTTGAAATGGGGGAGACGGAAATATTGCAGCACAAAATATTTTGTTTTAGAGACAAAGGTGGAAAAGAACACAAGATGCACAGAGAGAGTGTTTGTGGGAAGGAGGGAGCAATAGAGGGATAAGATGTGTCTTTGTAGCTGGGCTGGGAAAGGGAGAGAGGATCTAGGGGAGGGGGGAGAGAATGGGGCTCTCCAATATCCCATCATCGCACACTCCAATCACTTCCTTCTAGAAAGTACCATCCACAAAATTAAATCCTGGGACGGAGGGGGTGAATTTTCTTTAAAAAGGAGTCCTAAAGAAATCCATAGTCTCGTTTTGAAAAGAAAAGTGGGATTGGAGCACATTCTGGAGCAGGATGGGAGTACCCTGTGGGATCTCCCTGTGCGTCAATGGCCCACAGCATTGCTGGCACAGAGACTGCTGGGAAACTGTTTATCAGAGGGAATATTGTCAAATATAAATGTTGCAATCTTTTAAAAGGTTAGATAAAGATTACCATGTTCAAGATTAAATCAGAGAAAGGGAAAAAGATGAAAGATGGAGAGGGGGGGTGGGGGTGGTGAAGAGACAGAGAAAGAGAGAGAGAGAGAGAGAGAGGGAGAGAGAGAGAGTGCGTAGAGAAGTAAAAAAAGTGGGAAGTTGTTTGAATTTGTTAAACAGCAGGATCTTTGTCATCCTGAAGCCAAAATCTAACTCTCAACCAGCGTCATTGAAACACACAATCTGTCTGTGGTCCCACTGCTACCTGTGGGATCTTGCTGTGTCTGAAGGGGCTGAAGGGTCAGTAACAGAATGAATACACCATTGGTTCGGAGGCAGGAGGCAGGATAGAGGGTAATGAGGGTTTCAGACTGGAGGGAGCTACAGGCACATACAAGTTGGGAACTGTTTTCAGTAAAAGGCAATTGATCCCAGGTCACTGTAATAATCTGATGCTGTTTCCTCACTATCCTCGTCCAATCCCTGGTAAGGTCTCCTCCCACACCATGTTCCATCCTAACTGCTGACTGTGTTAGATACATTAATACTTTGGGAATGGGAAGAGGTGCTTTTAAACCTGAGATCTTGCTGTGTAACTTGTCTTCAAAATGCTCTTGCTCCCTCTTTCTCTCTTTTATCTCGAAGAACTTTTGTTTGGAAAGCTTCAACATGAAGATCCAAAATATTCGAGGTCAGGAAAGAATAACCTCCGATGGGGGGGTGGGGGAGCACGGGCCTGAGGCCTGAGGCCTCCTTGACAGGCTGCACCCCGTGGGGGCCCATGTGAGTTGTGTGTTTATTTACCCCGAGGTAATCTCCTCTGGGGGACCCTGGGTTTTAGGGTCCTCTGGGTAACTGGCTCTTGTCAGATTGCGGCCCTGTGAAAAAATCTATTCAAAGACTTGTTCTAATATCAGAGTAATACTACTTGTGGGATCTTGCTGTGTCTCAAACCATCTGCAGAGTGGCCTACATTGCAAGAAGGGTGACCAAATGTGATAATCCCATAAATAAGACCCAGGTTGGCCCAATCCCTGAGTATCTGGGAGGGGATCTCTCTCTCTCTCTCACTCTCTCTCTCTCTCTCTCTCTCTCTCTCTCTCTGTCCCCTCTCTCACACCCTCTCCAGCCTCTTTTGTTGATTTTTCAAACAAATAAAACCGTCCCACACACAGCAATGTGACTCGTGGTTATTTGAAGTGGGGGAGATGGAAATATTTTGCAGCACAAGGTGATTGTTTTTGAGACAAAGGTGTAAAAGAACACAAGATCCACAGAGAGAGAGAGTGTTTGAAGGAGGGAGCGATAGAGGGATAAGATGTGTCTTTGTAGCTGGGCTGGGAAAGGGAGACAGGATCTGGGAGAGGGGGGAGAGAACGGGACTCTCCAATATCCCATCACTGCCCAGCTCCAATCACTTCCTTCTAGAAAGTACCATCCACCAAATTAAATCCTGGGATGGAGGGGGTGATTTAAAAGAAAACAGGAGTCTCAAAGAAATCCACTGTCTCTTGGATAGAAAAGTGGGATTTGAGCACATTCAGGAGCAGGAAGGGAGTACCCTGTGGGATCTCCCTGTGCATCAATGGCCCACAGTATTGCTGGCACAGAGACTGCTGGGAAACAGTGCCCCAGTTTATAAAAGGGAATATTGTCAAATATAAACACTGCTGTCTTTTAAAATGTGAAATAAGTATTACCATGGACATGATTAAATCAGAGAGAGACAGAAAATAACTAGAGATGGAGAAGGGGAGGGTGGAGACAGAGACTGAGGCAGCAAGAGAGAGAGAGAGAGAGAGTGGGAAGTGGTTTGAATTTGTCAAACAGCAGGATCTTTGAACCCTTAACCAGCGAAAGTGAAACACATAATCTGTCTGCGGTCACACTGCTACTTGTGGGATCTTGCTGTGTCTCAAATCACCTGCAGAGTCTCCCACATTGCAACAAGTGGCCCTGTGTCAAAATGTAGTTTACAGAGACTTGGATTTTACATTTTTTTTGTCTCCCTCTCTCTCCCTCTCTCGCTCTGTCCATCTCCTTCTCTCTGCATCTCCCTCAGTCTGGGTCTCCCTCCCTTTCTCTCTGTCCATAGTCTGGGTCTTTCTTTCTGCTTTCCTCTCTCTGTCTCTCTCGTTCCCTCTTTCCATCACCATTCCTGACTCTGGGTCTGCCCCCTGACCCCCTCAAACTCTCCAGACCGTCTCATCATTTTAAACCCTCCAGGCTGTGATGTGTCGGGTCAGGATTACAAAATGACGGGAGTGACCACATTTCAGAGACAGAGGCTGGAATCGAAGAGAGTGTGAGGAAAGAGAGATGGAGAGAGGGAGAGCATGGAAAGGGAAGGATGGGAGTGGGATCAGAGGCTGGAGTGGGGAGGGGGGTGGGTGATGTGGGGGCAGTGAATAGACACAAGGGCTGGGAGTGGGGACGTGGGGGGTCTCCTGTGTTCACACATTGTACATTGAAAGTGCAGGAGAAATCGTTCCCAGCCCGTGAGTGAAGATGGCAGCCTGGGATAGATAGAACGAGACAAACAGAGAGATACACACAGAGATGGTGCAGCCTCTGGGTTCTAACTGTGTGGGTGTGATGTGTTCCTATTGGAACACAGTGAGGCTCCATGTGGAATCTTGCTGTGCGGTGTTCCCTGCATTATAACTTCAGCCCATTCTGGGGATTGTGTTGGGGTGTGGGGAGGATGGGTAGGTCAGGAGTCCTGAGCCTGTGTGAGGCTTTGTGATCATTGGACGGCCATATCTGTGTTTTGGACAGGACCATGGGGCAGTGAGGGTTCAATGGAAGGTGTAGGGGCCACTTGAACGTAGCTTATTGAGGAGCTGCGGGTGACGGTAGAGGGTTGCGGAAGGGCTGAATTTCCCTGTCTCTCCATCCAAACCCGAAGTTGAAATCGGGGAGGTTAGCATTTGTTGGTAACTTAACAGGAAGGCCTGTTTCTACATTGCAGTCTGTGGGATCTTGCTGTGCGGGAACAGCCTTCATCCTTTTCCTTTCCAGTAGCAGTGGGCCACACTTTCCAAATTCAGACCAGAGGGTGGGGGGTGGTTCTGAATGTGGACGGTGAAGGGACAGACACCCTCACAGTGTCCCTCAGCATGGGCTGGTGGGATCCTGCTGTGCAGAATTCCAATGTCAGCCCCTTTCTGTTTGTGTGAGGGGATGGGGGTTTTTGGGGTGGTTCTGGAGATGGAATGGGTGTTTGGGAAGTGTTCTGTCAGGGTGTACAGGACATCCCTCAGTGTTCCCTCACCCAGCTCCCTACGGGATCTTGCTGTGCACCTCTCAGCCTGCGGGTTACCCCTTACACATCACAGAAAACTGTCTTCAGGGCCTGGGCTCTGTTTGCTGACAGTCAGCTACAAAGACACAACTTATCCCTCTATCGCTCCCTCCTTCACACACTCTCTCTCTGTTTGTATCTTGTGTTTTTTAACACCATTGTCTGAAAAACATTCACCTTGTACTACAAATTATTTCTATTTCCCCCACTTCAAACAACCACGAGTCACATTGCTGTGTGTGGGACAGTTTTATTTGTTTGAAAAATCAATAAATAAAGCTGGAGAAAGTTCGAGAGAGGGGACAGAGAAAGAGAGAGAGATCCCCTCCAGATACTCAGGGAACTGGCCAATCTGTGTCTTATTTGCACGATTATCACATTTGATCACCCAGGCCTTTATACAGCCCACATTACTCTGACATTAGAACAAGTCTTTGGAGGGAGTTTCTCATTTAAGGTTTTAATTCACTCCTTGTGGAGTTCCGTCTGTCAGACACTCACTGGGATTAATGTATTTGTGTCAAATCCCAGGCTCTGATTATTTTAACCCCAGGCTTCAAACCTGTTTAAAAAACAACAGGGCCCCAATCTGACAGGAGCCAGTTAACCAGAGGCCCTAAAACCCAAGGGCCCCCAGAGGAGATTAAACATCGGGGTAAATAAACACGCAACTCATGTGGGCTCCCACGGGGTGCAGCCTGTCAACCAGGCCTCAGGCCTGTGTCCCCTCTGGAGAAAGCTCTTGTTCAAAAATCTCCTGATCTTTATGTTTCTCTCTTTGAATCTTCAAGGAGCCAGCAAGATCCCTTGGGAGGAAAGAGACAGCATGAGTTGACAGGCAAAGGAGGAAAATCATTACAGAGTGATAGCACAGCAAGATCTCAGGTTTTCCTCCCTCAGTGACACAGACAACCTCTCAGCAACATCCAAACACAAACATATCGGGTGATGAGCTGGGGTTTCATGCCAAAGCCTTGGAAAAACTTTGAAATGACGGGTTAGCTGATTAATACACTCACTGGCTGCAATGGTAACATTGGGGCAGCTGGTGCACAGCAAGATCCCACATGCAACAATGCAGCAGCAGCTAATTACTCTGATCATTTCTCCCCTCTGTGATGCTGCTTCAGTTTAATTATTTCCTGTCACCCCAGAATCAAACATTGCATATATTTCACAATCTCAAAATGCCTCTCCCTCTCTCTCCCCCTTCTGTTTCCCCAGCTCTCTCAATTTTTCACTCATTCCCTCTCACTGTCTTTCTCTCACTGTCGAATTCTCTCAGCCTGCCCTCTCTATAACACACATCACTCTGAATTTATGAGAAGTCTTTAGAGAGGGTCACATCTTTCTAGCTTTTATTTCTCCCTCAGAGAGTCCTGCCTCTCAGATCCTGGGGATTGACATACTTTAACCCCAGGCTTCAAACCTGATCACAGCCTCGGGAATAGCTTGCTAATTACTGGGAAAGGGTTGGACACGTCTTCTTCCCAGCAGTTAATCCGGGCACGAACCCCTGCCATCGCACTGTTGCACTTTTAAAACAATCTTAAACAGGGAAAAACGCTGAGATGGAGTGAATGAGATTGGACTCTCCGAGGTTTCCCAAACATGGCCACATTAGGAGGGCAGGGAGGGTCCCACCTGCTATTACATTCTCAGAGCTGGGGAAAGGAGGTTTAAACACGCTGGGGGACCATATCAATCATCATTTGAAGATGGATTGATAAACCACAGGCCAGTGAGCATGCATTTATTCAGGGAAAACCGTGCATGATGATCTTGACAGATGCCCTCCAAAGGAAGGCGATGACCGATGGAAGGAGTCCTTGCGATGTAGATTCATTGGATTACAGGATTAGTGCTCATGTGTCTGACTGGGATAGTTCAGCTGAGACACGATGCTCTGTGGAAATTCCCCAAGGTTCCTTCCAGAGCAGCTTCCAGACCCACGGCACTATCATGTGGAATGCTGAACACAGCAGATACACGGGAACACCACCAGGTGACAATTCCACTTCAAGCCACTCCCCACCCTGGCTTGGAAATACATCTCAGTCCCACAGTGCCATTGGTTGGAAATCCGGGAACTCCCTCCCTTACATCATTGTGGGTTTATCTGCACCAAATAAATGGCAGCAGTTCAAGGCAATAACTCACCGTCACCTTCACCAGAGCACTTATATCTGAGCAATCCATGGGGACCCAGCGGCAATGACCCAAACACATTAATGAATCACAAAATAAAGCTCAGTGTTTGGGACCCGTGTGCTCCAAGGCTGAGTATCTGAATAAATTGGGTCGATATTCTAGAAAATTGAAAGCGATTTCATTGGAATGTCTCAGATTGTGAAGAGGCTTGAGAGGGGAGATGCTGAGAAATTAATCCTGTGGGTCTGGGAATCTGAAACACGATAACACAGTCTCAGGAGTTGCTTGAAAAGCTCAGCAGGTCAGGCAGCATCTGTGCAGAGAAATCAGCGTTAATGTTACAGCATCCGCAGATCATTCGGGTTTGATTGCCACCATCTCAGGGTAAGAAGCAGTTATTTGGGACTGAGATGAGGAGACAGCACTTCACTCTAAGTCCTCTGAGTCTTTAATATTCTCTCTCCTTGAGGATTGTGGATGCTCCCTCACTGAGTACATCTCAGATTGGAATAGACAGGTTGCCAGGGTCTCAGGGAGTCACGGGATATGGGGAGTGGATAGGAAACCGGATTTGAAATGTCAAACCAGCTCTGATTGGATTGACTGTCAGAACAGACTGAACAGTTTAAACAGGCTGGAAAGTCTCCTCCTGCTCACATTTCCTGAGCTCTTAGCTGTTTAATGAAGCAATTCCCAATCCCTTTTAGATTTGGTTCAGAACTGAAGGCTTCTGATTAGATTAGATGAGATTCCCTACAGTATGGAAACACGCCCTTTAGCCCAACCAGTCCACACCGACCCTTGGAAGAGTAACCCACTCAGACCCAGTTCCCTCTGACTAATCACTGTGGACAATTTGGCAAGGCCAATTCACCGAACCCACACATTTTTGGTCTGTGGAAGGAAGCCGGAGCACCCGGAGGAAACCCACACAAACATGGGAAGAATGTGCAAACTCCACACAGACAGTCCCCATGAGGCTGCAAATGAACCTGGGATCCTGGTGCTAACCACTGATCCACCTTGCCGCCCAAATTCTGGTGCTGTCAGACCTGCTGAGCTTCCCCAGCAATTTCTTGTTTGGATTTCAGCCCCAATCCAGTTGCTGAGGATCACGGCCTTGTTAAATGTGTTTGGGAATGGGGAGGGAGCTCGGAGCAGGGTGATGGTGGGATAGTAGCGAGCATAGCTGCCTTCCAAGCAGTTGACCTGGTTTCGATATCCGGACATCGCAGTGTTGTGGTTTTTAAACAGCCTTTGAAAGGAAGGGCATTGGGACAAGTCAAGGAAATAAATCATTCATTCTGCGCTAAAACGGATCTGTTAGATTGCTCCTTGCTTTTCCTGGCGATGGTTCCTGTGAATTGCTGTGTGGAACCGGGCAGCATTGCTCGGCATCTCGAAAGCTTTCCCCTCTGCTGCTTCCCATTTCTTATTGAAATATTGGGTGCAGAACAAGGATGGGTTTGTTTTGTTCGAAAAGTGAGAGACTGCTCCAGTCAGGAACCTGAAATAATTACAGAAGCCGCTTGAAACACTGAACAGTTCCAACAGCTTCTGTAGTGGTGGGGAGGGAGGGTGAATGTGTCAAATCTATACAAGGATAAAATAAACTCCAGCCTCAAAACAGTCAGTGTTCCTAAGTTTTACAAATATCTGTATAACATTTTTCTGAGCCACTAATTTCCCTTAAACTCTTCCAATGCTGAATAGCATCTTTCTGACTCTCACTTTGAGAGATGTCCCTCAGTGAGCTCCTCCACCATTCTTTCCATTTCACTGGGGACCATCTCTCCGCAGTCTCCAATCAAATGACCTGAACTCAGACACACAGCGATCTTAAAGAGTGACACAATGCAGATAGGAAGTTGATTTCATTTCTGTTTCTGAGTCCAATCTTCACTCAGCGAGACAGAGTCAGGTATTCAAGGCTCCAATAACAGCTGGATTCTGCTTCTGGTGATTGTCTTCATTCAGTGAGAAGGAGGGCCGTGGGCCGGAAGGAGCTCATCATTGTACTTCGGGTTGTCTGCTCAGTCTGCAGCATTGCAGGCCGTGGGAGCAGGGCAGTGGGAAAGGTACCTCGTGTGGACTGCAATAGGACTTTCCACACATTGTTCCAGACCAGTTACAGAGCTCCAGGAATTCTGAATGAGGATCTGAAAAATGCATTCCTTGAAGGAGGAGTATCAGGAAAACAGGATAAAGCTGATGGGATCAGCAGGACTTCTCGGTCTAACTCTGTACCATACTTTATTTTCTGCTTCATAAATCTACAATCCGGAGCTCAACCCACTCAGAGCAATATAAGCTCAGAAACAAATCATTCAGTCCAACACATCCATGCTGAACTGATATCCGATGTAAATCTCATCCTATTTGTCAGAATTTGGCCCATGTTCCTCTGAACCCTTTTTAATTCCTACACCCACCCAGATAACTTTTAACTGTTGTAATTGTACCAGCCTCCACTACTTCCTCTGGCAGCTCATGCACACAGTGCCCTCTGCTTGAAAAATATTCCCCTCATGTCCATTTTATGTTTCTCCTCTCAACTTTAACATATGCCATCTGCTTCTGGACTCCCCCACCACAGGGAAATCACCTTGCCTTTTTACCCTATTGAGGCCCTTCATGATTTTGTGAACCTCTATAAGGTAACCCCTCAGCTACTGATGCTCCAGGGATAATAGCCCCAACCTATACAGTCTTAACCTCCAGCAAAAACCCTCCAACCTTGGCAACATCCTTGTAAATCTTTTCTGAACCCTTTCAAGGTTCTCAACACTCTTCTTATTGAAGGAGTCCAGAATTGTACATTACATACCAAAAGTGGCCACACCAATGCCGCAACATGACCTCCCAACTCCTTTACACAATTAACTGAGCAATAAAGACAAAAATGACGAACGCCTTCTTCACTATCCTATCAAAATATTGGTCCACATTCAACGATCAATGAAGCTGCATTCCAGGTCTATTTGTTCAGCAACACCCCTAGCACCTTGTCATGAAGTGTGTAAGTCCTGCTGTCTTCTGCTTTTCCAAAATGCAGCACCTCACATTTATCTAAATTAATTAAGCTAGAAGAGATACCTGTTAGGAAGGAAGATGTGTTGGACATATTGAACAACTTGAGGATAGACAAGTCCCCCGGGCCTGACGGGATATATCCTAGGATTATGTGGGAAGCAAGAGAGGAAATTGCAGTACCGTTGGCAATGATCTTCTCGTCTTCACTGGCAACGGGGGTGGTACCAGGGGACTGGAGAGTAGCGAATGTTGTGCCCCTGTTCAAAAAAGGGAATAGGGATAACCCCGGGAATTACAGGCCAGTTAGTCTTACTTCTGTGGTAGGCAAAGTAATGGAAAGGGTACTGAGGGATAGGATTTACGAGGATCTGGAAAGACACTGCTTGATTAGGGACAGCCAGCACGGATTTGTGAAGGGTAGGTCTTGCCTTACAAGTCTTATTGAATTCTTCGAGGAGGTGACCAAGCATGTGGATGAGGGTAGAGCAGTGGATGTAGTGTACATGGATTTTAGTAAGGCATTTGATAAGGTTCGCCATGGTAGGCTTATGCGGAAAGTCAGGAGGCATGGGATAGAGGGAAATTTGGCCAATTTGATAGAAAACTGGCTGACCGGTCGAAGGCAGAGAGTGGTGGTAGATGGTAAATATTCAGCCTGGAGCCCAGTTACAAGTGGAGTTCCGCAGGGATCAGTTCTGGGTCCTCTGCTGTTTGTAATTTTTATTAATGACTTAGAGGAGGGAGTCGAAGGGTGGGTCAGTAAATTTGCAGATGATACGAAGATAGGTGGAGTTGTGGACAGTGAGGACGGCTGTTGTCGGCTGCAGAGGGACTTAGATATGATGCAGAGCTGGGCTGAGGAGTGGCAGATGGAGTTCAACCCTGCCAAGTGTGAGGTTGTCCATTTTGGAAGAACAAATAAGAATGCGGAATACAGGGTCAAGGTAGGGTTCTGAGTCAGGTGGAGGAACAGAGGGATCTTGGAGTCTATGCACATGGATCTTTGAAGGTTGCCACTCAGGTGGATAGAGTTTGTAAGAAGGCCTATGGAGTATTATCGTTCATTAGCAGAGGGATTGAATTCAAGAGTCGTGAAGTGATGTTGCAGCTGTACAGGACTTTAGTTAGGACACAGTTGGAGTACTGTGTGCAGTTCTGGTCGCCTGACTTTAGGAAAAATGTGGAAGCTTTGGAGAGGGTGCAGAGAAGATTTACCAGGATGTTGCCTGGAATGGAGAGTAGGTCGTACGAGGATAGGTTGAGAGTTCTCGGCCTTTTCTCGTTGGAACGGCGAAGGATGGGGGTGACTTGATAGAGGTTTATAAGATGATCAGGGGAATAGATAGAGTAGACAGTCAGAAACTTTTTCCCCGGGTACAACAGAGTGTTACAAGGGGACATAAATTTAAGGTGAAGGGTGGAAGGTATTGGGGAGATGTCAGGGGTGGGTTCTTTACCCAGAGAGTGGTGGGGGCTATGGAATGCGCTGCCCGTGGGAGTGGTAGAGTCAGAATCATTGGCGACCTTTAAGCGGCATTTGGATAGGTACATGGATGGGTGCTTAATCTAGGTTAGAAGTTCGGCACAACATCGTGGGCCGAAGGGCCTGTTCTGTGCTGTATTGTTCTATGTTCTATGTTCTATGTTAATCTCCATCTGCCACTCCTCGGCCCATTGGCCCATCTGATCAAGATCCCATTGTCCTCTGACAGAACCATCTTCACTGTTTACGACACCTCAAATTTTACTGTCATCTGCAAACTTACTATCCATTAGTCTTATGGTCACATCCAAATCATTTATATAAATGACAAAACAACAGAGGACTCAGCACTGATCCTTGTGGCACACCGCTGGGCACAGGCCTCCAGTCTGAAAAGCAACCCTCCCCCACCATCCTCTGTCTTCTACCTTCGAGCCAGTTCTCTCCCCAAAGGGTAATTCTACTGCCCCAACATGCGAGTTTGAAAATATGACACCAGTCTCAAAAGTACAACAAGAATCTATTCCTGATGCCAACAGGCGGGTCAGTTTGTCACCGGTGCTGTTTACACTTGGAATATACCTGGAGCAGAACAACACAAACCCAACTGGAGAGGGTGGCTCTGTATAAGGAGAGTCAGTGTGGAGTTATAATTCAACAAATGTGATGGAATAAAATAAAAGATTAATGAAGGTAAGGCCCTCCAATCTGTTTCACAAATTATTACATAAGAGGCTTGATAAAAACTGAAGTTATTGTAATAAATGGCTCAAGCTCAGCATGGAGAATTCATGCGCTCGGATGAAAAAATGCTGAGTGATCATAAATTACTGCAACTTGCAAACAGCAGAATTAAAATCCAATTTGCTTTTTTACTGAAAGGATGAATATTTTAATCATGTTGTTCTCTATATATGAATGATATAGACGGTCATTTATTATCGAGACAGAAAAGACAATCAATATTTTCTTTGACACCTAACTTGGATTTGGAGAAGATGCTGTGGATGATACTGGCCAACAGGATTGTTTGTACAGATAGGCGAATAATAATGTCACCAGGAAATAGCAGAAGGTTGTGGAGGGAAATGAACAGACTTAAGCCCGATGTGATGGAGTTTGGCATAAAAGGCTAAAGGGAGACCAACTCGACCGAACGACAGAGTGTGAAATGTGAACATGGATAGAGTTACCTTGGTGTTCATGTGCACAGGTCTTTTACTGTGACAAGATCTGCTGAAGGGGGAAATAGAAAACATGTGGGAGCTTAAGCATCACAAATGACCCGTTGAGTAAGGAGAAAGAAAATACATAAAGGGAAACCCCTGCTGTTCCTGGGAATCTGAAATCTAACCTCAGCAGTTCAGACAGCATCTGTGAGAAGGGAACCAGAACCCATTTCTCACACAGCAGTCTGCAAGGCACCAAGGCACCTGATCTGATTGGCTCTGTGCTAATTAACACTGCACACAGATATTAATCCAGTGGGTCAGCTTCTTAGTTAAACAGTGAGTTCCTGAGAGTGACGAGGCAGACCCTTGTATGTTGTTCACACCGACATGGTCAGTAAAATGGTATCCTGCCCGTCCCATTGCAAACTCAGCTTCAGCTCTGACCATATTTCCTGAAACCCAGCATGGGGAGGAAACACTGCCTCCTGGTCTTAGGTGCTTTGCTGTAGGAAAAGGGGTCACTTCCTGTGATCTCCCTCTGATAACGATATTGCTTTTAGTTTCTCTCAGATAATCAGCTTTCTGTCCCTTCTGGTTTCATGGTCTAGTCACACTTCCCAAAGCTGAGGCTCCTGCTAAATGGTAGATTCGGGCTCGGGCATCAGTAAGTGGAAGAATTAGTACAGGGGTATGAGTAAATGGGAGATTAGGTGGGAATCAATAAATGGGAGATTCAGTGCACAGTGCCATTACATTTGAAAATTGTTGGGAATGCCAATATATTAGAGAATTGGAGCAGAGCATGTCTTAATAGGAGAATAGGGGCCAGGGAGTCAATAAAAAGAAGAAATGTTGCATGCATCAGTTAATTGGAGATTCAGTTCAGTGCATCACTTCATGAAAAAATGCAGGTTGTCAAGAATTGGAAAATTCATGCAGGTGCCATTAAATTCGAAGTGGGAGAATGGGGGCAGGATAACACTCAATGGGAGAGTTGGTGCAGTTCCAGGGTTTGAGCAGGATTGGAAAATGGGAGAAATAGCCATACATAGAGTCATAGCATCATAGAGATTGATAACACAGAAACAGATCCTTCGTTCTAACTGGTCCATGCCTCAAAGAATTCTGGCAGCACTCCACAAAATTGGAGAACCAATGCAAGGAACTACTTACCAGGAGAATTGGGGAAGGGCTTATTGAAATGTGAGAAATGTAACGCTGCATCAGATAATGGGGGAATTGGTGCAGTGCAACATTAAATGGGAGAATTGGGGCAGTGTAACATTAAATGGGAGAATTGGTGCAGTGTAACACTAAATGGGATAATTGGGGCAGGAAAACACTTGAGAGATTTAGAGTAGGGCAGCGCTAAATTGTTCGAGGACATCAGTCAGAATGAGGATTGGGGTAAGGCAACACTGTGAGGAGAACTGGTTCACATCTTCAGTAATTGGAGGAAATGGTGCTCAGCAACACTGAATTGGAGAATTGGTGTGGGGCATCAGTAAATGAAAGACCTGGTGCAGGGTGCTGATAACGTCGAGAATTGGAGCAAATGGGAGAACACAGGCAGTGTATAAGTAAATAGGAAAAATGTTGCAAAGGAGTAGTGTTCCAGATTCAATACAGTGCACCACGAAATGGGGGAGTCGGTGCAGTTCACCACAAAATGGAGAATATGTGTAGCACCGGGAATTTAGATATTTGATGTAGTGATCGCCAAGATGAATAAATGGGAGAGAAATACTGAATGGACGACCTGGTGCACAGTGGGGCTAAATTCGAGAATACGTCCATGGCACCAGGAAATCGGAGAATTAGAGTAGCGCACCCGTAAATGGTAGAATCGGGCTCGGGCATCAGTAAATGGGAGAATTAGTGCAAGGATATGAGTAAATGGGAGATTTAGTGGAATCAATAAATGGGAGATCTGGTGCACAGTGCCATTACATTAGAAAATTGGTGGGAGTGTCAATATATTGGAAAATTGGAGCAGAGCATGTCTAAATTGGGGAATAGCGGCCAGGGAATCAATAAAAAGAAATGTTGAAAGCATTGGTAAATTGGAGATTCAGCTCAGTGCATCACCAAATGAAAAAAAAATCAGCAGGGCACCCTTACGTGAAAGATGTGCATCAGGGAACGGCTGGAAGGAATTGATGTCGGGCAACAATAATTGGAGAATTCATGCAGGTGCCATTAAATTCTAAATGGGAGGACTGGGGCAGGAGAACCTCAATGGGTGAGTTGGTGAAATTCCCGAATTAGTGCAGGATTGGTAAATGGGATATTTCGTGCAGGGAAGCGGAGCACTAATTGGAGCCTTCGAGATGTACAGCACGGAAATAGATCCCTCAGTCCAACTTGTCCACGCCTAAATTTAAGAATGCCGGCAGCTCTCCACTAAATTGTAGAATCATTGCAAGAACGTACTAAATGGAAAACTTGGGAAAGGGCTTATCGAAATGTGAGAATTTGCAACAGGGCATCAGATAATTGGTGAATTAATGCAGTTCAGCACGAAATGGGTGAGTTATGCTGCGTTGCACTAAATAGGAGAATTCGGGCAGGACAATACCTTGTGAGAGATTTCGATTATAGCGCCCCTAAATTGGGCAAGGGCATCAGTCAGTATGAGGATTGATGTAAGGCACCACTGAATGGAGAACTTGTTCAGGACATCAGGAATTGGGGAAAAAGGTGCAGGGTACTGATAACTTCGAGAATTGGAGCAAATGGGAGAACACGGGCAGTAAAACACTAAATAGGACAAATGTTGCAAAGGATTAGTGGTCCAGATTCAATACAGTTTAACATGAAATAGGGGAATTGGTTCAGGTCACCACTAAGGTATTTGTAGGATCGGTAATTTGGAGGTATGATGCAGGGATTGCAAGATGAGCGAATTCTGGAATACAAAATGGGAGAATTGTTACAGGGAAATACTGAATGGAAGAACTGGTGCACAGTGGATCTAAATTAGAGTTTGTGCGCATGGCACCAGTAAATGGGAGAATTAGAGTAGGGCTCCACTTCCCTGCACCAATTCTCCCATTGACCAATCCTGCACTAATTCGGGAATTTCACCAACTCACCCATTGAGGTTACCCTGCCCCACTCCTGCACTGTAATGGCACTGTGCACCAGATCTCCCATTTACTCATATCTCTGTAACAATTCTCCCATTTACTGATGCCTGAGCCCGATTCTACCAGTTAAGGGTGCGCTACTCTAATTCTCCCATTTCCTGTTGCCATGCACCAATTCTCTAATTTAGCTCCACTGTGCACCAGGTCTCTCACTGACTGATGTCCCGCATCAATTCTCCAATTCAGTGTTGCTGAGCACCAATTCCCAAATTCAGGACTTCCTGAACAAGTCCTCCATTCAGTTTTGCCTCACACCAATCTTCATATTGACTGATGCCCTCACCCAATTTAGTGGTGCCCTACTCCCACTGCTGAATTCTTCCATTTAGTATTTCCTTTGAATGATTCTCCAATTTCGTGGAGCGCTGCCAGAATTCTAAAATTGAGTTGTAGACAAGTTGGACTGAAGTGTCTGTTTCCATGTTGTACATCTCTATGATGGTATGACTCTGTTTATGGCTCCGCTGCTCTGCACCATTTCTCCCATTTACCAATCCTGCACAAATCCTGAAACTGCACCAACTCTCCCATTGAGTATTATCCTGCCCAATATAAGGGCACCTGCATGAATTCTCTAATTATTGTTTCCCTGCATCAATTCCTTCCATTTAATTGTTCCCTAAAACACTTCTTCCACGTATGGGTGCCCTGCTGAATTCTTTTCATTTAGTGATGCACTGAACTGAATCTCCAACTTACCAATACTTGCAATATTTTTATTTTTATTGATTCCCTGGCCCCATTCCCCAATTTCGGTGCACAGTGCCATTACATTGGAAAACTGGTGTGAGTGTCAAGATATTAGAAAATTCAAGCAAAGCATTTCGAATGTCCGATTTATTGATTCCCACCAAATCTCCCAGTTACACATATCCCTGTACTAATTCTTCCATTTACTGGTTCCCGAGCCTGATTCTACCATTTAAGGGTGCGCTACTCTAATTCTCCCATTTCCTGGTGCCATGCACCCATTCTCTAATTTAGCTCCACTGAGAACCAGGTCTTCCATTTTGTATTTCTCTGCAACAATTCTCTCATTTAGAAACCAGCTGCCAGAATTCTCTAATCTTGGCGATCCCTGCATCAAATCTCCAAACTACAGATCCTACACATATCTTCCCTTTCGTTGTAACATTTCCAACTCCCCCTGTATTAAATCTGGACCACTAATCCTTTGCAGCGTTTGTCCTATTTACTGATTCACTGCCCGTGTTCTCCCATTTGCTCCAATTCTCGAAGTTATCAGCACCCTGCACCAGGTCTTTCATTTCCTGATGCCCCACACAAATTCTCCAATTCAGTGTTGCTGAGCACCACTTTCCCCAATTAGTGAAGTTCTGAACCAGTTCTCCTCACAGTGCTGCCTTACACCAATCTTCATATTGACTTAGGCCCTTGAACGCTTTTTGGGTGCCCCACTCTAAATCTCCCGTCAAGTATTGTCCTGCCCGAATTCTCCCATCTCGTGTTACACTGCCCCAATTCTCCCATTATCTGATGCCCTGTTACATTTCTCACATTTCGATAAGCCCTTGCCCATTTCTCCCATTAAATAGTTCCATGATTCTTCAATTTACTGGAGCGCTGCCAGAATTCTTAAATTGAGGCATGGACAAGTTAGACCGAAGGATCTGTTTCTTTGTTGTAAATCTCTATGATTGTATGACTCCATTTATGGGATTTCTCCCACTTTCAAAACATGCACAAATCCTGGAACTGCACTAACTCTCCCATTGAGTGTTAAACCCCCCCCCCCCACCGTTCTCCCACTTCGAATTTAATGGCACCTGAATGAATTATTGGCGACCTGCATTTTTTTTTTTCATTTGACAGTGCAATGAACTGAATCTCCAATTATCTGATCCTTACAACAACAATTCTTCTTATTGACTCCCTGGCCCCTATTCTCCTATTAAGACATGCTCTGCTCCAATTCTCTCATATATTGGCATTCCCAACAATTTTCTAATGTAATGGCGCTGTGCACCGAATCTCCCATTTATTGATTCCCACCAAACCTCCCATTTACTCATACCCCTGTACTAATTCTCCCATCTAATGATGCCCTAGCCACATTCCACCATATAGGAGGAGCCTCAGCTTTGGGAAGTGTGACGAGACCAGGAGTCCAGAAGGGAGAGAAAGCTGATTATGTGAGAGAAACTAAAAGCAATGGAGTTGTCAGAGGGAGATCACAGGAAGTGACCCCTTTTCCTCCAGCAAATAACCTAAGACCAGGAGGCAGTGTTTCCTCCCCATGCTGGGTTTCAGGAAATATGGTCAGAGCTGAAGCTGAGTTTGCAATGGGACGGGCAGGATACCATTTTACTGACCATGTCGGTGTGAACAACATACAAGGGTCTGCCTCGTCACTCTCAGGAACTCGCTGTTTAACTAAGAAGCTGACCCACTGGATTAATATCTGTGTGCAGTGTTAATTAGCACAGAGCAAATCAGATCAGGGAGCTCCCTTGGTGCCTTGCAGACTGCTGTGGGAGAAATGGGTTCTGGTTCCCTTCTCACAGATGCTCCCTGACCTGCTGAGGTTAGAATTCAGATCCCCAGGAACAGCAGGGGTTTCCCTTTATGTATTTTCTTTCTCCTTACTCAATGGGTCATTTGTAATGCTTAAGCTCCCACATGTTTTCTATTTCCCCCTTCAGCAGATCTTGTCACAGTAAAAGACCTGTGCACATGAACACCAAAGTAACTCTATCCATGTTCACATTTCACACTCTGTCGTTCGGTCGAGTTGGTCTCTCTTTAGCCTTTTATACCAAACTCCATCACATCGGGCTTCAGTCTGTTCATTTCCCTCCACAACCTTCTGCGATTTCCTGGTGACATTATTATTCGCCTGTCTGTACAAACAATCCTGTTGGCCAGTATCATCCTCAGTATCTTCTCCAAATCCAAGTAAGATGTCAAAGAAAATATTGATTGTCTTTTCTTTCTCGATAATAAATGACCGTCTGTATCATTCATATATAGAGAACAACATGATTAAAATATTCATCCTTACAGTAAAAAAGCAAATTGTATTTAATTCTGCTGTTTGCAAGTTGCAGTAATTTATGATCACTCAGCATTTTTCTGTCCTAGCACATTAATTCTCCATGGTGAGCTTGAGACATTTATTACAATATCTTCAGTTTTTATCCAGCCTCTTATGTAATAAGTTGTGAAACAGATTGGAGGGCCTTACCTTCATTAATCTTTTATTTTATTCCATCACATTTGTTGAATTATAACTCCACACTCACTCTCCTTATGCAGAACCACCCTCTCCAGTTGGGTTTGTCTTGTTCTGCTCCAGGTATATTCCAAGTGTAAACAGCACCGGTGGCAAACTGACCCGCCTGTTATCATCAGGAATAGATTCTTGTTGGACGTTTGAGACTGGTGTCATATTTTCAAACTTGGATGTTGGGGTAGTAGAATTACCATTTGGGTAGGGAACTGGCTCGAAGGTAGAAGATGGAGGATAGTGGGCGAGAGTCAGAAAGATGCTATTCCACATTGGAAGGGTTTAAGGGGAATTGATGGCTCAGAATAATGTCATACAGATGTTTGTCAACATTAGGAACTCTGATTGTTTTGTGGCTGGAGTTTATTTTATACTTGTATTGATTTAAAACATTCACCTTCCCTCCCCACCACTACAGAAGCTATTGGAACTGTCCAGTGTTTCCAGCAGCTTCTGTAATTATTTCAGGTTCCTGACGGGAGCAGTCTCTCACTTTTCGAACAAAACAAACCCATCCTTGTGCTGCAACCAATATTTCAATAAGAAATGGGAAGCAGCAGAGGGGAAAGCTTTCGATATGCCGAGCAATGCTGCCCGGTTCCACACTGCAATTCACAGGAACCATCGCCAGGAAAAGCAAGGAGCAATCTGACAGATCCGTTTTACCACAGAATGAAAGATTTATTTCCTTGGTTCATTCTAGTGCGTTCCCTTTTCAAAGCTGTTTACAAGCCACAACACTCCGATGGCTGGGAATCGAACCGGGGTCAATTGCTTGGAAGGGTACTATGCTCACCACTACACCACCATCACCCTGCTAGCAGCTCTCTCCATATTCCCAAACACACTTAACAAGGCTGTGATCATCACTAATTGGATTGGGGCTGAAATCCAAATAGAAAATTGCTGGGGAAGCTCAGCAGGTCTGACAGCACCAGAATCAGAAGCCTTCAGTTCTGAAGACAATCCCTGGATCCGAAAGGTTCCCTCCCCACAGATGCTCCCAGACCTGCTGAGCTTCCCCAGCAATTTCTGTGTTGTCTCTCAGATCTGCAGCATCTGCAGTTCTTTGTTGGAAACCAAGCAAATGTTGAGGCACCGAAGGGGATATTGGGTCAGGTGATAGTCTCCCTCATCCATAGAGGCAGATGGGAAGGAGCATGGAATCATAGAATCCCTCCAGTGTGGAAACCGGCTAATAGGCCCATCATGCATCCCACCAAGACTCACCCCCGCCCCCACCTCTCCCTGTAACCCCGCATTTCCCATGGGTAATCCACCTCACCGACACATCCCTGTATACGACGGATAGGTTACCATGGCCAACCCACCCTAACCTGCACGTGTCTGGACTGTGGGAGAAAACCGGATCACCTGGAGGGAACCTACACAGAACCGGGGAGAATGTGCAAGCCCCACACAGACAGTCTTCAATCAGACAGGGATCTGGGGAATTGGAGAGGTTTAGAGAGGGAGTCCAGGCGGTTAGACTGGGATGTGAATGATGGGCTGAACAGCCTGATCTCAGTGCTGTAAAAACTCTACAGTAACATGACTCCCTACATGCAGCATTCATCACAGTTTGTATTGTGTTTTCATCCGTCCTGTTATTGACTTTATTCTGAATGAAATGGATGGAGAGGGGTTGTTTGTGCATTCAGTCAGATCTGTGTATTGGTGGGTCAGGAGCATCATACCCAATAACAACAGGGGGAGGGCGGATTGAATTCCTGCCTCTTACAGATCTCATTGCAACATGCCATTTCCTCATGGATTTCATTTGCTTTAAGATGTTTTATTGTTAATATCATCACAATATATTGATGCCCTTCCGTGATGTTATGAATTTGGACAGAGCGATCCCTCTTTTCTCTGTGAACAAACGGAATATCAAGGATTCAGATTGGAGAATGCATCCTCTCACAGAAACAGGAACAGGGAGCTGTCATTCCCTCTGAAATAAACACAGGCTGAAATAAACACTGAGAAATCTGATAAGGTCAGGCAGCATCTATAGGGAGAAGCGAAAGGTTAACCCGTGTGTTATGAGGGTGGGGGGAATTCAGCAGAGCAGAAGGAAGTTAGAAAGTAATGATTTCTGCGCAATTTGGAATGGGAGGAACGCTGAAGAAAGAATGAGATGGTTTGTAATAGGGTGGAGGCTGCAGAGATTTAATGATAAACGGTTTCATAGAACCAAATCCAACGGGGATTCGGAATTTGGTTCAGTAAACATTTAAGAGCTCAGGAAATGTGAGCAGGAGGAGACTATACAGCCTGTTTAAACTATTCAGTCTGTTCTGACAGTCAATCCAATCAGAGCTGGTTTGATATTTCAAATCCGGTTTCCTATCCACTCCCCATATCCCGTAACTCCCTGAGACCCCGGCAATCTGTCTATTCCAATCTGAAATGTACTCAGTGAGGGAGCATCCACAATCCTCAGGGAGAGAGAATATTAAAGACTCAGAGGCCTTAGAGTGAAGCGCTGTCTCCTCATCTCAGTCCCAAATAACCTGCTCCTGACCCTGAGAGGGTGGCAATCAAACCCGAATGAACTGCGGATGCTGTAACATTAACGCTGATTTCTCTGCACAGATGCTGCCTGACCTGCTGAGCTTTTCCAGCAACTCCTGAGACTGTGTTATCGTGTTTCAGATTCCCAGACCCACAGGATTAAATTCTCAGCATCTCCCCTCACAAGCCTCTTCACAATCTGAGACACTGAAGTGAAATCGCCTTTTAACTTTCAAGAATAAAGACCCAAATTATTCAGATACTCAGCCCTGGAGCACACGGGTCCCAAATACTGAGCTTTATTTTGTGATTCATTAATGTGTTTGGGTCACTGCCACTGGGTGCCCACGGATTGCTCAGATATAATTGCTCTGGTGAAGGTGACGGTGAGTTATTGCCTTGAACTGCTGCCATTTATTTGGTGCAGATAAACCCACAATGATGTAAGGGAGGGAGTTCCAGGATTTCCAACCAATGGCACTTGTGGGACTGAGATGTTTTTCCAAGCCAGGTTGGGGAGTGGCTTGATGTGGAATTGTCAACTGGTGGTGTTCCCGTGTATCTGCTGTGTTCAGCATTCCACATGATAGTGCCGTGGGTCTGGAAGGAACCTTGGGGAATTTCTCCAGTCCATCTTGTCTTTGGTACACACTGCTGCTACTGAGTGTCGGTGGTGGAGACAGGGGATGTTTGTGACTGTGGTGCTGAGCAAGCTGCACTGCAAGTTTATTCCACCTAATTCTGGAGAACACAACTCCTCACCATCATCATCAATCCATTTCACAGACGGACACCCAGTGATTACACGGATCTGTTAATTGTACAAATGACCATGAGATTGTAAACAGATTCCCCTCTTCCCTGACAATGGGCTGAGGGACATCCCGCGACTGTTACACTTTCTCCTGGACATTCCATCTGTAAAAGCTGGGAATGAGCTGATGGGACACAGACTGTGTTACAGATGGTTACACTCAGGGCAGTGTCACTCACTGCACACCGATTCTGTGTGTCTTTGTGTACATGTCTCTCTGAATCTGTGTGCGCATTATCGTGTGTGTTTCTGTCTCTGTGTTTCCGTTTGACTATCTGTGTCTGTGTGAGTATGTGTGTGTCTCATTGTGTGTATTAGTGAGTGTCTCCATTTTTCTGTATCTCTGTGTCTGTATCTCTGTGCAGCGGGCTCCCTGTTGTTTTGGGAACTGTATGTGTTAATGTGGGGCTGAAACTTGCCTTTATCTTTGTCTCTGTCTATTTCTCTTATGTTTAAAGTGACACAATGCTTTTGGTCATGATGATGCGTATTTGTGAGAATGTGTTGTATGTTTCGTGTCTGTGTGTGTGTGTGACAGATGTCAATACATACAGATATTCAGAGACACAGACACACAGAGACGTGCAGAGAAACGTACAGCAGCGCATAGAGACACACACACACAGATACAGTCACACAGGCATACACACAAAAATACACAAATATTGATGGAGACAGCAAAAGCGAACACACTGACAGAATTCCTTGTTCCTAAAAGTAAAGGAGAAATTAATAGATTTTTTTTAGGAATATTTGACTTTACTCGAACGTTGTCCATGATTTTAGCTGGATGGCTGTGCCTTTCACAAATTTGTGATGGAAATAAGAAAAAGTGGCTTAGTTATCAGAGTGTGAGGTTACCTTTGAAAGGTGAAAGCAGTTTGAATCAATGAACCACTTTTGGCCATCCTTGAGTTTTCCAGTCTTATCAAAATGGCCGCTGATACTGGTGAATTGGGGCGAAGTGCTGTCTTGTTCCAGGATGATGAGTTAGGAATTGTGAAACCTGGAGGATGCTGCTATTTGAAACAATACCAGGCATTGGGAAAAATCCTCTCCCATAGGAAAGGGGGCTTTGGGATTACTGTTGGCTCTTCAGCACTTTGAAGTCTATCCAACAAAGAACAATGAAATACTAACTGACACTGATTGTAATCCACTGGCCTTCTTTACAAAGGATCAAATAAACAATGCAACATTGTTCCGATCGAATCTTTTGTTGTCACCATTTTATGGAAACGTCATACACATTACTGGATAACTTAATGGGAATTCAGATGGATTGTCCCAAGAGGCAGATGCTGGAATATGGAAAAGATTTAAGGAATGCTATGATTGTATAACACTGTAAGAAGGGGGAAGAAATAGATTGATTGTAGGTTTTAATTGTTTAAATAAAGGAGATAGACCATCGCCTCGGCTTCCTCCTGTATTACGGAAAATAAAGGAACAGGAGCTGCATCTCTATTTCCTCCTGTATTATAGAAAATAAAGGAGCTGGAGCAGCGCCTCTGCTTCCTCCTGTATTATAGAAAATAAAGGAGCTGGAGCAGCGTCTCTGCTTCCTCCTGTATTATAGAAAATAAAGGATCTGGAGCAGCGTCTCTGCTTCCTCCTGTATTATAGAAAATAAAGGAGCTGGAGCAGCGTCACCGCTTCCTCCTGTATTATAGAAAATAAAGGAGCTGGAGCAGCGTCTCTGCTTCCTCCTGTATTATAGAAAATAAAGGAGCTGGAGCAGCGTCTCTGCTTCCTCCTGTATTATAGAAAATAAAGGATCTGGAGCAGCGTCATCGCTTCCTCCTGTATTATAGAAAATAAAGGAGCTGGAGCAGCGTCACCGTTCCTCCTGTATTATAGAAAATAAAGGAGCTGGAGCAGTGACACTGCTTCCTCCTGTATTATAGAAAATAAAGGAGCTGGAGCAGCGTCACTGCTTCCTGCTGTATTATAGAAAATAAAGGAGCTGGAGCAGCGTCTCTGCTTCCTCCTGTATTATAGAAAATAAAGGAGCTGGAGCAGCGTCTCTGCTTCCTCCTGTATTACAGAAAATAAAGGAGCTGGAGCAGTGTAACCGCTTCCTCCTGTATTATAGAAAATAAAGGAGCTGCAGCAGCGTCACTGCTCCCTCCTGTATTATAGAAAATAAAGGAGCTGGAGCAGCGTCACTGCTTCCTCCTGTATTATAGAAAATAAAGGAGCTGGAGCAGCGTCACCGCTTCCTCCGGTATCATAGAAAATAAAGGAGCTGGATCAGCGTCTCTGCTTCCTCCTGTATTATAGAAAATAAAGGAGCTGGAGCAGCCTCACTGCTTCCTCCTGTATTATAGAAAATAAAGGAGCTGGAGCAGCGTCACTGCTTCCTCCTGAATTATAGAAAATATTTTGGCACTCCCACCAATTTTCCGATGTTGCGGCATTCTGCACTGAACCTCCCATTTATTGTTTCCACCTAGTCACCCAGTTACTCATATTCCTGTACTAATTCTTCCGTTCACTCCGCCCGACCCCGATTCGACCATTTAAGGGTGCGCTACTCTAATTCTCCCATTTCCTGTTGCCATACACCCATTCTCTAATTGAGCTCCACTGTGCACCAGGTCTTCCATTCAATATTTCCCTGCAACAATTCTCCCATTTAGTAGTCTGCTGCCAGATTTCTCGAATCTTGGACATCCCTGCATCAAATCTCCAAATTACCGATCCTACACATATCTTCCCTTTATGGTGAACTACAGCAACTCCTCCATTTCGTTGTACACTGTTTTGAATCTGTAACACTAATCCTTTTCAACAATTGTCCTATTTACTGATTCACGGCCTGTGTTCTCCCATTTGCTCCAACTCTCGAAGTTATCAGCACCCTGTACCAGGTCTTTCATTTACTGATACCCCCACACTAATTCTCCAATTCAGTGTTGCTTCGCACCATTTCCCCCAATTACTGACGTCCTGAACAAGTTCAGTGTTGCCTTACCCCAATCCTCATACTGGCTGATGCCCTCGCCCAATTTAGAGGCGCCCTACTCTAAATCTCCCAAAAGGTGAAGTCCTGCTCCAATTTTCCCATTTTGTGCAACGCAGCATAACTCACCCAATTAGCACTGAACTGCACAAATTCCCCCATTATCTGATGTCCTGTTGCAAATTCTCACATTTCGATAAGCTCTTTCCCAACTTTTCCATTTAGTAGTTTCTTGCAATGATTCTCCAATTTAGTGTAGAGTTAACAGAATTCTTACATTTGGGCGTGGACAAGTTAGTCTGAAGGGTCTGTTTCCGTGTTATACATCTCAAAGGAGGTAATTACTGCTTTCCTTCCCTGCACCAATTCTCGCATTTCCCAATCCTGCACTAATTCGGGAACTTCACCAACTCACCCATTGAGGTTATCCTGCCCCAGTCGTCTCACTTAGAATTTAACGGCACCTGCATGAATTCTCCAATTATTGTTGCTCTGCATCAATTTCTTCCATTTAGTTGTTCCCTGATACACATTTGCAACGTACGGATGCCCTGCTGATTATATTTGTTCATTTAGTGGGGCACTGAACTGACTCTCCAATTTACTGATGCTTGGAACATATCGTTTTATTGATTCCCTCGTCTCCATTCCCCAATTTAGACGTGCTCTGCTCCAATTTTCCAATATATAGACACTCCCACCAATTTTCCAGCGTAATGGCACTGTGCACTGAATCTCCCATTTATTGAAACCCACCAAATCTTGAATTGACTCATATCCCTGTACTACCTCTTCTACTTACTGATGCCCGAGCCCGATTTTACCATGTAAGGGTGCGCTACCCTAATTCTCCCATTTCCTGTTGCCATACACCCATTCTGTAATTGAGCTCCACTGTGTACCAGTTCTTCTATTCATTATTTCCCTGCAACAATCCTCCCATTTAGTAGACTGCTGACAGAATTCTCTAATCTTGGCAATCATATCTCCAAATTCCCCAAACTGCAAATATCCCCCCTTTCATGGGGAACTGCACCAACTCCCCCATTTCGTGGTACACTGTATTGATTCTGGATCACTAACCCTTTGCAACATTTGTCCTATTTACTGATTCACTGCCCGTGTTCTCCCATTTGCTCCAATTCTGGAAGTTATCAGCACCCTGCACCAGGTCCTTCTTTTACTGACACCCCTCACCAATTCTCCAATTCAGTGTTGCTTAACACCACTTACTGACGTCCTGAACAAGTTCTTCATTCAGTTTTACCTTACACCAATCCTCATACTGACTGATGCTCACACCCAATTTAGGGGTGCGCTACTCTAAACCTCCCTGCTCCAATTCTCCCATTTAGTGCAACGCAGCATAACGCACCCATTTAGTGGTGAACTGCACTTATTCACCCATTATCTGATGCCCTGTTGCAAATTCTCACATTTCGATAAGCTCTTTCCCAACTTTTCCATTTAGTAGTTTCTTGCAATGATTATCCAATTTAGTGGAGAGCTGCCAGGAATTCTTAAAATTAGGCTTGGACAAGTTGGATTGAAGGTTCTGTTTCAGTGCTGTATATCTCTAAGGCTGTAATTAGTGCTCCGATTCCCTGCACCATTTCCCAATCCTGCACTAATTCGGGAATTTCACCAACTCACCCATTGAGGTTTCCTGCCCCAGTCCTCCCACTTGGAATTTAATAGCACCTGCATGAATTCTCCAATTATTGTTGCCCTGCATCGATTCCTTCCATTTAGTTGTTCCCTGATAGACATCTTCCACGTACGGGTGCCGTGCTGACTTTTTTTTCATTTAGTGATGCACTGAACTGAATCTCCAATTTACCGATGTTTGCAACATTTCTTCTTTCTATTGATTCCTTGGCCCCTATTCCCAAATGCTCTGCTCCAATTTTCCAATATATTGGCACGCCCACCAATTTTCTAATGTAACTGCACTGTGCACCAGATCTCCCATTTATTGTTTCATACCAAATCTCCCATTTACTCACATCCCTGTACCAATCCTTCCACTTACTGATGCCCTAGCTGATTCTACCATTTAAGGGTGCGCTCCTCTAATTCTCCCATTTACTGTTGCAATGCACCCATTCTCTAATTTAGTTCCACTGTGCACCAGGTCTCTCATTTCCTGATGTCCCGCATCAATTCTCCAATTCTTTGGTGACTCGTACCGTGGTTCTGTTCACCGAGCTGGGAATTTGTGTTGCAGACGTTTCGTCCCCTGTCTTGGTGACATCCTCAGTGCTTGGGAGCCTCCTTTGAAGCGCTTCTGTGATCTTTCCTCCGGCATTTATAGTGGTTTGTCTCTGCCGCTTCCGGTTGTCAGTTCCAGCTGTCCTGCAGTGGCCGATATATTGGGTCCAGGTCAATGTGTTTGTTGATAGAATCTGTGGATGAGTGCCACGCCTCTAGGAATTCCCTGGCTGTTCTTGTTTGGCTTGTCCTATAATAGTAGTGTTGTCCCAGTCGAATTCATGTTGCTTGTCATCTGCGTGTGTGGCTACTAAGGATAGAGGGTCGTGTCGTTTCATGGCGAGTTGGTGTTCATGGATATGGATCGTTAGCTGTCTTCCTCTTTGTCCTATGTAGTGTTTTGTGCAGTCCTTGCATGGGATTTTGTACACTACGTTGGTTTTGCTCATACTGGGGATCGGGTCCTTCGTTCTGGTGAGTTGTTGTCTGAGATTGGCTGTTGGTTTGTGTGCTGTTATGAGTCCTAGTGGCCGCAGTATTCTGGCTGTCAGTTCAGAAATGCTCTTGATGTATGGTAGAGTGGCTAATCCTTTGGGTTGTGGCATGTCCTCATTCCGTTGTCTCTCCCTTAGGCATCTGTTGATGAAATTGCGTGAGTGTCCATTTTTGGCGAATACATTGTATAGGTGTTCTTCTTCCTTCTGGTGTGCTGCAGTGTGTTGTGGACCTTTTGAATAGTGTCTTGATGCAACTTCTTTTGTGTGTGTTAGGCTGGTTGCTTTCGTAGTTCAGAACTTGGTCTGTGTGTGTGGCTTTCCTGTATACCTGAATTCAGCACAAAGGTAGACAGGAAAGGCACATACACATTCCCGCATCAAATATTGTCCTGTCCGAATGCTCCCATTTAGTGCTACACTGCACCAATTCTCCCATTCACTGCGAAACTGAAACTCTCACATTTGGTTCTAACTGCACTAATTTGACAATATCAGATGCCCCGTTCCAATTTCTCTTATTTCGATAAGCCTTTGCCCAATCCTTCCATTTAGTAGTTCCTTGGAATGATTCTCCAAATTCGTGGAGCGCTGCCAGAATTCAAATATTGACCCATAGACAAGTTGGACTGAAGTCTCTGTTTCCATGTTGTACATCTCTATGATTGTATGACTGTTTATGACTCCGCTGCTCTGCACCATTTCTCCCATTTACCAATCCTGCACAAATCCTGAAACTGCACCAACTCTCCCTTTGAGTATTATCCTGCCCAATATAAAGGCCGCTGCATAAATTCTCCAATTCCTGTTGCCCTGACTCAATTCCCTCCATTTAATTGATCCATGAAACACTTCTTCCACGTACGAGTGCCCTGCTGAATTGTTTTCATTTCGTGATGCACTGAACTGAATCTCCGGTTTACCGAACCTTGCACATTTCTTTTTATTGATTCCCTGGCTTCGATTCCCCAATCAGGAATAGGCTCTTGTTGAACTTTTGAAACTGGTGTCATAATTTCAAATCTGTATTTGGTGGCAGTAGAATTGCCCTTTGGGTAGAGAACTGGCTCGAAGGTAGAAGACAGAGGGTGGTGGGGGAGGGTTGCTTTTCAGACTGAAGGCCTGTAACCAGTGGTGTGGCACAAGGATTGGTGCTGGGTCCACTGTTGTTTTGTCATTTATATAAATGATTTGGATGTGACCATAGGACGAATGGTCAGTAAGTTTGCAGATGACAGTAAAATTGGAGATGTGGAGGACAGTGAAGATGGTTACCTCAGAGGACAACGGGATCTTGATCAGATGGGCCAATGGGCTGAGGATTGGCAGATGGAGATTAATTTAAATAAATGTGAGGTGCTGCATTTTGGAAAGGCAAAAGAGAGCAGGACATTTACACTGAATGGACAAGGTACGAGGGATGTTGCTAAACAAATAGACCTGGAATGCAGCTTCATACATCGTTGAAGGTGGACTAATATTTCGATAGGATAGTGAAGAAGGCGTTTGTCATTTTTGTCTTTATTGCTCAGTTAATTGGGTAAAGGAGTTGGGAGTTCATGTTTCAGTATTGGTTCAGCCAATATTGGTATATAGTGTGCAATTCTGGACTCCCTCCTATAAGAAGGGTGTTGTGAAACTTTAAAGGGTTCAGAAAAGATCTACAAGGATGTTGCCAAGGTTGGAGGTTTTTTTGCTGGAGGTTAAGACTGTATAGGTTGGGGCTATTATCCCTGGAGCGTTAGTGGCTGAGGGGTAACCTTATAGAGGTTCACAAAATCATGAAGGACCCTCAATAGGGTAAAAAGGCAAGGTGATTTCCCTGTGATGGGGGAGTCCAGAAGCAGATGGCATATGTTAAAGTTGAGAGGTGAAACATAAAAGGGACCTAAGAGGAACATTTTTCACACAGAGGGCACTGTGTGCATGTGCTGCCAGAGGAAGTAGTGGAGGCTGGTACAATTACAACATTGAAAAGGTATCTGGGTGGGTGTAGGAATTAAAAAGGGTTCAGAGGACCACGGGCCAAATTCTGACAAATAAGATGAGATTTTCATCGGATATCAGTTCAGCATGGATGTGTTGGACTGAATGATTTGTTTCTGAGCTTATATTGCTCTGAGTGGGTTGAGCTCCTGATTGTAGATTTATGAAGCAGAAAATAAAGTATGGCACAGAGTTAGACCGAGAAATCCTGCTGATCTCATCAGCTTTATCCTGTTTTGCTGATCCTTCTCCTTCAATCAATGCATTTTTCCGATCCTCATTCAGAATTCCTGGAGCACTGTAACTGACCTGGAACAATGTGTGGAAAGTCCTATTGCAGTCCACACGAGGTACCTTTCCCACTGCCCTGCTCCCACGGCCTGCAATGCTGCAGACTGAGCAGACAACCCGAAGTACAATGATGAGCTCCTTCCGGCCCACGGCCCTCCTTCTCACTGAATGTAGACAATCACCAGAAGCAGAATCCAGCTCTTGTTTGAGCCTTGATTACCTGACTCTGTCTCACGGAGTGAAGATTGGACTCATAAACAGAAATGAAATCAACTTCCTATCTGCATTGTGTCACTCTTTAAGATCTCTGTGTGTCTGAGTTCAGGTCATTTGATTGGAGACTGTGGATAGTGGGTCCCCAGTGAAATGGAAAGAATGGTGGAGGAGCTCACTGAGGGACATCTCTCAAAGTGACAATCATAAGATGCTATTCAGCATTGGGAGAGTTTAAGGGGAATTGATGGCTCAGAAAAATGTTATGCGGGTGTTTGTAAAACTTAGGAACTCTGACTGTTTTGTGGCTGGAGTTTATTTTATCCTTGTATAGATTTGACACATTAATCCTCCCTCCCCACCACTACAGAAGCTGTTGGAACTATTCAGTGATTCCAGCGGCTTCTGTAATTATTTCAGGTTCCTGATGGGAGCAGTCTCTCACTTTTCGAACAAAACAAACCCATCCTTGTGCTGTACCCAATAATTCAATAAGAAATGGGAAGCAGCAGAGGGGAAAGCTTCCGAGATGCCGAGCAATGCTGCCCGGTTCCACACTGCAATTCACAGGAACCATCGCCAGGAAAAGCAAGGAGTAATCTGACAGATCCGGTTATATTCTGGGACAGTGTAAATCTCTTGGTTATGTATATTTAACCAGCCAGCACAGAGTCAGTGCCCTAAACTGACGAGAGTGTAAATCTCCTGGTTATATATATTTAACCAGCCAGCACAGAGTCAGTGCCCTCAACTGAGGACAGTGTAAATCTCCTGGTTATATAGATTTAACCAGCCAGCACAGAGTCAATGTCCGAAACTGAGGACAGTGTAAATCTCCTGTTTATATATATTTATCCAGCCAGCACAGAGTCAGAGTCCTAAACTGAGGAGAGCGTAAATCTCCTGGTTAAAAATATCTAAACAGCCAGCACAATGGGATTTTCTTCCCCATCTCCTTCTCCCCTATCTCCTTCCCCCCATCTCCTTCCCCATTATATCCTTCACCCCACGTCCTTCCCCCATCTCCTTCCTCCATCTCCTTCCCCCTTCTTTCCCCATCTCCTTCCCCACTACCTCCTTTCCCCTTCCTTCCACCCTCTCCTTCCCCACTATCTCCTTCCCCCTTCCTTCCCCATCTCCTTCCCCACTATCTCCTTCCCCTTTCATTACCCCAAATCTCCTTCCCCATCTGCTTCCCCCTTCCTTCCCCCATCTCCTTCCCCCCACCCCTTCCTTCCCCATCTCCTTCCCCCTTCCTTCCCCCAACTCCTTTCCCTTCCTTCCGCCCCTACTTCCTTCCCACATCTTCGTCCCCCTTCCTCCCCCCATATCCTTCCCCATCTCCTTCCCCCATCTCCTTCCCCCATCTCCTTCTCCATTCCTTCACCCCTATCTCCTTCCCCCTATCACCTTCCCCTTACTTCCCCACATCTCCTTGCCCCATCTCCTACCCCCTTCCTTGCCTCCTATCTCATTCCCCCTTCCTTTCCTCCCATCTCCTTCGCCCTTCCTTCCCCCATCTCCTGCCAGCCCTAACTCCTTTCCACTTCCTTCCCCACTATCTCCTTCCCCGCTATATCCTTCCCCCTTCCTTCCACCCCTAACTCCTTCCCCCATCTCCTTCCCCTTCCTTCCCCCATCTCCTTCCCCATCTCCTCCCCCCTTATTTCCTTCCCCATCTCCTTCCCCCATCTCCTTCCACCCATCTCCTTCCCCACTATCTCCTTCCCCCTTCCTTCCCCCCATCTCCTTCCCCCTTATTTCCTTCCCCATCTCCTTCCCCCTATCTCCTTCCCCAATATCTCCTTCCCCCATCTCCTTTCCCCTTCCTTCCCCATCACTTTCCCCCTTCCTCCCCCCTCTATCTCCTTCCCCTTTCCTTCCCCGATCTCCTTCCCCCATCTCCTTCCACCCATCTCCTTCCCCAATATCTCATTCCCCCTTCCTTCCCCCCTACCTCCTTCTCCCCTATGTCCTTCCCCCTTCCTTCCCCCATCTCCTTCTCCCATATCTTCTTCCCCCTTCCTTCCCCCAATCTCCTTCAGCCTTCCTTCCCGCCCTATCTCCTTCCCCTTATCTCCTTCCCCCTTATCTCCTTCCCTCTATCTCCTTCCCCTTTATCTCCTTCTCCCATCTCCTTCCCCCTTACTTACCCGATCTCCCTCTCCCATATCTCCTTCCCCCCTCCTTCCCACCATCTCCGTCACCCCTCCTTCCCCCATCTCCCTTCCCCCTATCTCCTTCCCACTTCCTTCCCCCTATCTCCTTCCCCATCTCCTTCCCGCTTCCTTCCCCCATCTCCTTCTCCTTTCCTGACCCCATCTCCTTCCACCTTCCTTCCCCCTATCTCCTTCCCCCTTCATTCCCCACTATGTCCTTCCCCCTTCCTTCCCCCATCTCCTTCCCCCTTCTTTCCCCATCTCCTTCTCCCCTATCTCATTCCCCCTTCCTTCTCCCCTATCTCCTTCTCCCCTATCTCCTTCATCCTTCCTTCCCCATCTCCTTCCTCCCTATCTCCTTCCCCCTTCCTCCCATCCCCAACTCCTTCCCCCTTCCTTCCCCCATCTCCATCTCCCATATCTCCTTCCACCCTCTCTTTCCCCCATCTCCTTCTCCCCTGTCTCTTCCCCCTTCCTTCCCCCAATCTCCTTCTGCCCTATCTCCTTCCCCATCTCCTTCCCCATTCCTTACCCCATCTCCTTCTCCCCTATTTCCTTCCCCCTATCTCCTTCTCACTTCCTTCCCTCATCTCCTTCCCCCATCTCCTTCCCCCTTCCTTCCCCCATCTCCTTCCCCCTTCCTTCACACCTCTCTCCTTCCCCGCTATCTCCTTCCCCTTCCTTCCTCCCCATCTCCTTCCCCCTTCCTTCCCCCCTTCCTTCCTCCCATCTCCTTCCCCCTTCCTTCCCCATCTCCTTCCCCCTTCCTTCCCCAATCTCCTTCACCCTTCCTTCCCCCCATCTCCTTCTCCCCCATCTCTTTCCCCCTTCCTTCCCCCATCTCCTTCTCCACTATCTCCTTCCCCTTTATCTCCTTCCCCCTATCTCCTTCCCCCTTCCTTCCTTATCTCCTTCTCTCTCCCCTTCCCCCCTATCTTCTTCAACCCATCTCATTCTCCCATATCTCCTTCACCCCTCTCCTTCCCACCCATTTCCTTCCTCACTCCTTCCGCCATATCTCCTTCACCCCTCTCTCCTTCCACCTTCCTTCCCCCATCTCCTTCCCCCCATCTCCTTCCCCTTCTATCCTTCCCCCATCTCCTTCCCCCATCTCCTTCTCCCCATCTCCTTCCCCTTTCATTCTCCCCTCTCCTACTCCCATATCTCCTTCCACCCTCTCCTTCCCCAATCTCCTTCCCCCCTCCTTTCCTCCATCTCCTTCCCCTTTCCTTCCCCGAAATCTCGTTCACCCATCTCCTTCCCCCTTCCTTCCCCAATCTCCTTCACCCTTCCTTCCCCCACATCTCCTTTCCCCTTCCTTCCGCCATCTCCTTCCCCATCTCCTTCCGCCCATCTCCTTCCCCCTTCCTTCATCCCCTTATCTCCTTCCCCCTTCCTCCCCATCTCCTTCCCCCTCCTTCCCCCATCTCTTTCCCCCTTCCTTCCCCCATCTCCTTCCCCCTTCTTTCCCCATCTCCTTCTCCCCTATCTCATTCCCCCTTCCTTCTCCCCTATCTCCTTCTCCCCTATCTCCTTCATCCTTCCTTCGCCATCTCCTTCCTCCCTATCTCCTTCCCCCATCCTCCCATCCCCAACTCCTTCCCCCTTCCTTCCACCATCTCCTTCCCCAATCTCTTTCACCCCCTATCTCCTTCCCCCTTCCTTCCCCCATCTCCATCTCACATATCTCCTTCCACCCTCTCTTTCCCCATCTCCTTCTCCCCTGTCTCTTCCCCCCTTCCTTCCCCCCATCTCCTTCCCCCTTATTTCCTTCCCCATCTCCTTCCCCCTATCTCCTTCCCCAATATCTCCTTCCCCATCTCCTTTCCCCTTCCTTCCTCCCATCTCCTTCCCCCTATCTCATTCCCCCTTCCTTCCCCATCACCTTCCCCCTTCCTCCCCCCTCTATCTCCTTCCCCTTTCCTTCCCCGATCTCCTTCTCCCCTATCTCCTTTCCCCTTCCTTCCCCCATCCTCTTCCCCCTTCCTTCCCCCCTACCTCCTTCTCCCCTATGTCCTTCCCCCTTCCTTCCCCCATCTCCTTCTCCCATATCTTCTTCCCCCTTCCTTCCCCCAATCTCCTTCAGCCTTCCTTCCCGCCCTATCTCCTTCCCCTTATCTCCTTCCCCCTTATCTCCTTCCCTCTATCTCCTTCCCCTTTATCTCCTTCTCCCATCTCCTTCCCCCTTACTTACCCGATCTCCCTCTCCCATATCTCCTTCCCCCCTCCTTCCCACCATCTCCGTCACCCCTCCTTCCCCCATCTCCTTTCCCCCTATCTCCTTCCCACTTCCTTCCCCCTATCTCCTTCCCCATCTCCTTCCCGCTTCCTTCCCCATCTCCTTCTCCTTTCCTTACCCCCATCTCCTTCCACCTTCCTTCCCCCTATCTCCTTCCCCCTTCATTCCCCACTATGTCCTTCCCCCTTCCTTCCCCCATCTCCTTCCCCCTTCTTTCCCCATCTCCTTCTCCCCTATCTCATTCCCCCTTCCTTCTCCCCTATCTCCTTCTCCCCTATCTCCTTCATCCTTCCTTCCCCATCTCCTTCCTCCCTATCTCCTTCCCCCTTCCTCCCATCCCCAACTCCTTCCCCCTTCCTTCCACCATCTCCTTCCCCCATCTCTTTCACCCCCTATCTCCTTCCCCCTTCCTTCCCCCATCTCCATCTCCCATATCTCCTTCCACCCTCTCTTTCCCCCATCTCCTTCTCCCCTGTCTCTTCCCCCTTCCTTCCCCCAATCTCCTTCTGCCCTATCTCCTTCCCCATCTCCTTCCCCATTCCTTACCCCATCTCCTTCTCCCCTATTTCCTTCCCCCTATCTCCTTCTCACTTCCTTCCCTCATCTCCTTCCCCCATCTCCTTCCCCCTTCCTTCCCCCATCTCCTTCCCCCTTCCTTCACACCTCACTCCTTCCCCGCTATCTCCTTCCCCTTCCTTCCTCCCCATCTCCTTCCCCCTTCCTTCACCACTTCCTTCCTCCCATCTCCTTCCCCCTTCCTTCCCCATCTCCTTCCCCCTTCCTTCCCCAATCTCCTTCACCCTTCCTTCCCCCCATCTCCTTCTCCCCCATCTCTTTCCCCCTTCCTTCCCCCATCTCCTTCTCCACTATCTCCTTCCCCTTTATCTCCTTCCCCCTATCTCCTTCCCCCTTCCTTCCTTATCTCCTTCTCTCTCTCCTTCCCCCCTATCTTCTTCAACCCATCTCCTTCTCCTATATCTCCTTCACCCCTCTCCTTCCCACCCATTTCCTTCCTCACTCCTTCCCCCATATCTCCTTCACCCCCTCTCCTTCCACCTTCCTTCCCCCATCTCCTTCCCCCCATCTCCTTCCCCTTCTATCCTTCCCCCATCTCCTTCCCCCATCTCCTTCTCCCCTGTCTCTTCCCCCTTCCTTCCCCCAATCTCCTTCTGCCCTATCTCCTTCCCCATCTCCTTCCCCATTCCTTACCCCATCTCCTTCTCCCTTATTTCCTTCCCCATCTCCTTCCCCTATCTCCTTCCCCAATATCTCCTTCCCCCATCTCCTTTCCCCTTCCTTCCTCCCATCTCCTTCCCCCTATCTCCTTCCCCCTTCCTTCCCCATCACCTTCCCCCTTCCTCCCCCCTCTATCTCCTTCCCCTTTCCTTCCCCGATCTCCTTCTCCCCTATCTCCTTTCCCCTTCCTTCCCCCATCCTCTTCCCCCTTCCTTCCCCCTACCTCCTTCTCCCCTATGTCCTTCCCCCTTCCTTCCCCCATCTCCTTCTCCCATATCTTCTTCCCCCTTCCTTCCCCCAATCTCCTTCAGCCTTCCTTCCCGCCCTATCTCCTTCCCCTTATCTCCTTCCCCCTTATCTCCTTCCCTCTATCTCCTTCCCCTTTATCTCCTTCTCCCATCTCCTTCCCCCTTACTTACCCGATCTCCCTCTCCCATATCTCCTTCCCCCCTCCTTCCCACCATCTCCGTCACCCCTCCTTCCCCCATCTCCCTTCCCCCTATCTCCTTCCCACTTCCTTCCCCCTATCTCCTTCCCCATCTCCTTCCCGCTTCCTTCCCCCATCTCCTTCTCCTTTCCTTACCCCCATCTCCTTCCACCTTCCTTCCCCCTATCTCCTTCCCCCTTCATTCCCCACTATGTCCTTCCCCCTTCCTTCCCCCATCTCCTTCCCCCTTCTTTCCCCATCTCCTTCTCCCCTATCTCATTCCCCCTTCCTCCCATCCCCAACTCCTTCCCCCTTCCTTCCACCATCTCCATCTCCCATATCTCCTTCCACCCTCTCTTTCCCCCATCTCCTTCTCCCCTGTCTCTTCCCCCTTCCTTCCCCCAATCTCCTTCTGCCCTATTTCCTTCCCCATCTCCTTCCCCATTCCTTACCCCATCTCCTTCTCCCCTATTTCCTTCCCCCTATCTCCTTCTCACTTCCTTCCCTCATCTCCTTCCCCCATCTCCTTCCCCCTTCCTTCCCCATCTCCTTCCCCCTTCCTTCACACCTCTCACCTTCCCCGCTATCTCCTTCCCCTTCCTTCCTCCCCATCTCCTTCCCCCTTCCTTCCCCCCTTCCTTCCTCCCATCTCCTTCCCCCTTCCTTCCCCATCTCTTTCCCCCTTCCTTCCCCATCTCCTTCTCCACTATCTCCTTCCCCTTTATCTCCTTCCCCCTATCTCCTTCCCCCTTCCTTCCTTATCTCCTTCGCTCTCTCCTTCCCCCCATCTTCTTCAACCCATCTCCTTCTCCCATATCTCCTTCACCCCTCTCCTTCCCACCCATTTCCTTCCTCACTCCTTCCCCCATATCTCCTTCACCCCTCTCTCCTTCCACCTTCCTTCCCCCATCTCCTTCCCCCCATCTCCTTCCCCTTCTATCCTTCCCCCATCTCCTTCCCCCATCTCCTTCTCCCCATCTCCTTCCCCTTTCATTCTCCCCTCTCCTACTCCCATATCTCCTTCCACCCTCTCCTTCCCCAATCTCCTTCCCCCCTCCTTTCCTCCATCTCCTTCCCCTTTCCTTACCCGAAATCTCGTTCACCCATCTCCTTCCCCCTTCCTTCCCCAATCTCCTTCACCCTTCCTTCCCCCACATCTCCTTTCCCCTTCCTTCCCCCATCTCCTTCCCCATCTCCTTCCGCCCATCTCCTTCCCCCTTCCTTCATCCCCTTATCTCCTTCCCCCTTCCTCCCCATCTCCTTCCCCCTCCTTCCCCCATCTCTTTCCCCCTTCCTTCCCCCATCTCCTTCCCCCTTCTTTCCCCATCTCCTTCCCCCATCTCCTTCCCCGTTCCTTCCCCCTATCTCATTCCTCCATCTCCTTCACCCTTCCTTCACCCCAATCTCCTTCCCCCTTCCTTTGACCTATCACCTTCCCCATCTCCTTCGCCCTTCCTTCCCCCACTATCTCCTTCCCCCATCTCCTCCCCCATCTCCTTCCCCATTCCTTCCCCCCATATCCTTCACCCTTCTTACCCCCCATCTCCTTCCCCTATCTCCTTCCCCCTTCCTTCCCCAACATCTTCTTCCACTATCTCCTTCCCCCTATCTCCTTCACCCTTGCTTCCCCATCTCCTTCTCCCCAACTCCTTACCCCCTCTCCTTCCCCCATCTCCTTCCCCCTCCTTCCCCCATCTCCTTCCCCCTTATCTCCTTCCCCCTTCCTTCCCCCATCTCCTTCCCTTATCTCCCTCCCCCTTCCTTCCCCACTATCTCCTTCCCCATCTCCTTCACCCTATCTCCTTCCCCCTTCCTTCCCCCTATCTCCTTCTCCCCTATCTCCTTCCCCCCATCTCCTTCCACCCATCTCCGCTTAACGCTATCGCCTTCCCCCTTTCTTCCCTCCTATCTGCTTCCCCCATCTCCTTCCCCCTTTCTTACACCCCATTTCTCTTCCCCCACATCTCCTTCCCCCTTCCTTCTCCCCCAATCTCCATTCCCCCTGTCTCCTTCCCCCTTCCTCCACCCCATCTCCTTCCCCCGCTATCTCCTTCCCCCTTCCTTCCCCCTATCTCCTTCCCCCATCCTTCCCCCTATCTGCTTCCCCATCTCCTTCCCCCTTCCTTATCCCCTATCTCCTTCCCCCTTCCTTCCCCCACATCTCCTTCCCCCCTTTCTTCCCCCATCTCCTTCCCCGCTATCTCCTTCCCCCTTCCTTTCCCTCCATCTCCTTCCCCCCTATCTCTTTCCCCCTTCCTTCCCCTATCTCCTTCCCCCTTCCTGCCCCCTCCCTGCTTCCCCATCTCCTTCCGCCTTCCTCACCCCACTTCTCGTTCCCCCTTCCTTCACCCCCATCTCCTTCCCCATTCCTTCCCCCACATCTCCTTCCCCCTTCGTTCCCCCATCTCCTTCCCCCTATCTCCTTCTCCCCCTATCTCCTTCCCCCTTCCTTCCCCCCTCTCCTTCCCCCCTATCTCCTTCCACCCTCTCCTTCCCCCATCTCTTTCCCACCTCCTTTCCCCTTATCTCCTTCCCCTTTCCTTCCCCCAAATCTCCTTCACCCATCTCCTTCCCCCTTCCTTCCCCAATCTCCTTCCCCCTATCTCCTTCCCCCTTCCTTCCCCCATCTCCATCCCCCCTATCTCCTTTCCCCTTCCTTCCCCCATTTCCTTCCCCCAATCTCCTTCTCCCCTATCTCCTTCCCCCTTCCTTTCCCCCTATCTCCTTCCCTCCATGTCCTTCCCCCTATCTCCTTCCCCCTTCCTTCCCCCTATCTCCTTCCCCATCTCCTTGTCCCTTCCTTACCCCTATCTGCTTCTCCCTTTCTTTCACCTATCTCCCTCCCCACTCTCCTTCCCCTTCCTTCCCCTACTATCTCCTTCCCCCTTCCTACCACCCCTATCTCCTTCCCCACTATCTCCTTCCCCCTTACTTCCCCCATCTCCTTCCCCCTTCCTTCCGCCCACTCTCCTTCCCCTGATCTCCATGCAACCTCTCATAGAACATAGAACATAGAACAATACAGCACAGAACAGGCCCTTCGGCCCACGATGTTGTGCCGAACTTCTAACCTAGATTAAGCACCCATCCATGTACCTATCCAAATGCCGCTTAAAGGTCGCCAATGATTCTGACTCTACCACTCCCACGGGCAGCGCATTCCATGCCCCCACCACTCTCTGGGTAAAGAACCCACCCCTGACATCTCCCCTATACCTTCCACCCTTCACCTTAAATTTATGTCCCCTTGTAACTCTCTGTTGTACCCGGGGAAAAAGTTTCTGACTGTCTACTCTATCTATACCTCTGATCATCTTATAAACCTCGATCAAGTCACCCCTCATCCTTCGCCGTTCCAACGAGAAAAGGCCGAGAACTCTCAGCCTCTCCTCGTACGACCTACTCTCCATTCCAGGCAACATCCTGGTAAATCTTCTCTGCACATCTTTCCTCAAGTGAGGCAACCCGAAATGCACACAGTCCTCCAACTGTGGCCTAACCAAAGTCCTGTACAGCTGCAACATCACTTCACGACTCTTGAATTCAATCCCTCTGCTAATGAACGATAATACTCCATAGGCCTTCTTACAAACTCTATCCACCTGAGTGGCAACCTTCAAAGATCTATGTACATAGACCCCAAGATCCCTCTGTTCCTCCACCTGACTAAGAACCCTACCATTAACCCTGTATTCCCCATTCTTATTTGTTCTTCCAAAATGGACAACCTCACACTTGGCAGGGTTGAACTCCATCTGCCACTCCTCAGCCCAGCTCTGCATCATATCTAAGTCCCTCTGCAGCCGACAACAGCCCTCCTCACTGTCCACAACTCCACCTATCTTCGTATCTTCTGCAAATTTACTGACCCACCCTTCGACTCCCTCATCTAAGTCATTAATAAAAATTACAAACAGCAGAGGACCCAGAACTGATCCCTGTAACTGGGCTCCAGGCTGAAATATTTACCTTCTACCACCACTCTCTGCCTTCGACCGGTTAGCCAATTTTCTATCCAATTGGCCAAATTTCCCTCCATCCCATGCCTCCTGACTTTCCGCATAAGCCTACCATGGGGAACCTTATCAAATGCCTTACTAAAATCCATGTACACTACATCCACTGCTCTACCCTCATCCACATGCTTGGTCACCTCCTCGAAGAATTCAATAAGACTTGTAAGGCAAGACCTACCCTTCACAAATTCATTGAAATCTGGTTCACTCTACTGAATTACCCAGTTAAAATAATAACGTTCTTAAAAAATGCAAGGTACTTGCCTCAACTGTAGGATGTCGAGTTTATGAGCTCTGCCTTCGAGATAAACTATGAACATCTTTAAATACTTGTTTATTATTTCCAGATTAAATGGCTTCTATCTGTAGTCTGCAATATGAGGGAATGAAATCCTGCAGACACCACTGCACTATGAAGGATCTCGAATAAATATCAACACGGAACACCAGAGACAAAAACAGAGCTTACTTTCTGGCCTGAAACACCGATCACTGTTTCCCAGCTCTAACGTGTGACTGCCCTCTTCCTGAAACCATTAAATGGTACAAGGTAACTGATTACTTTCCAGCCTTTCTTCCCCAATATTATCACTCACTAGGCTAAAGAATTGCAGATGGAGTGTAATGTTGATAAATGCGAGGTATTGTACTTTGGTAAAACAAACAAAAAAAACACATATACAATTAAATGTTGAGTCATAGAGATGTACTGAACGGAAACGGATCCTCTGGTACAACTTGTCCATGTCGACCAGAGACCCTAACCTCATCTTGTCAATTTTGCCAACACCTGCCCATATCCGTCCGAACCCTTCCTATTTATATACTCATCCAGATGTTTCTTTTTAAATACTTTACCTTAACCAGCCTCTGGCAACTAATTCCATACGCATACCACCCTCTAAGCATAAAAATTGCTACTGTGGTCCCTTTTAAATCTTTCCCCTCTCATCTTAAACCTATGCACTCTAATTGTGGACTCGCTTACCCTGGGGAAAAAAAAACATTGTCTATTTAGCCTATGCATGCCTCTCATGATTTCATAAGCCTCTATAATTCACCTTTCAGCCCCTAATGATTCAGAGAAAACAGCCCCAGCCTATTCCGGCTCTCCCTACAGCACAAATCCTCCAGCCCTGGCAACATCTTTGTCAATTTTTTCTGAAACTTTCCAAATTTCACAACATCTTTCCGATAGGAATTAGACTAGGATTGTACGCAATATTTCAAAAGTGGCCTAACCAATGTCCTGCACAGCCGCAACATGACCTCCCAACTTTTGCACCCAGTGGTTTGAACAATAAAGGAATGCATATTAAACACCTACTTCACTATCCTATCTACCTGCAACTCTACATTCAAGGAAATATGACCCTGTACTCCAAGGTCTCTTTGTTCAGCAACGCTGTCCAGGACTTTATCATATATAAGTCATGCTCTGATTTGCTTTTTCAAGATTTAGCACCTCGCATTAATCTAAATATACCTCCATCTGCCACTCCTCAGTCCATTGGCCTATCTGAACAAGATTCCATTTTACTCTGTGGTAACGTTCTTAACAGTTCATTACACCTCCAATTTTGATGCCATCTGCAAATTTACTAGGTATATTTCCTATGTTCTCATCCGAATCATTTATATAAATGACGAATAGCAGTGGACTGTCCTTTGAGTACAGGTGTTGGGACGGTATTTTCAGGTTGCACAAGACATTCATGAGGCATGTCGTATAGGACTTTATGCAGTTCTGGTCGCCCTGTTATATCGAGAATATTATCAATTTCGGGAGAGTTCAGAAGAAATTTATCAGGATGTTGCTGGGAATGGAGTGTTTGCATATAAGGACAGGCTCAACAGACTCGGACATTTTCTACTGGAGCGTAGGAGGCTGAGAATTAACCTTTTAGAAGTTTAGAATATCATAAGAGGTATCGGTAATGTTGAATGGTAGGTGTCTTTTCCCTGGAGTGGGGGATTGTTTTCAGATAAGAGGTGAAAGTGTGTTAAAAGACATGACGTCATAGAGCTGTATAGCATGGAAACAGACCCTTTGATCCAAGTGTCCATGGCAACCAGACAGCCAAAACTATTCTCCTCCCATTTGCCGGCATTTGGTCAATTTCCATCTAAACCCTTCCCATTCATCTGTCCATCCAGATGCCTGTTAAATGTTGTAATTGTGCCAGCCTCAATACCTTCCTCTGGAGGCACATTACAGACGAAACATCCTCGACATGAAGATATTGTCCATTAGAGCCCTTTTTTGTCTTTCCCATCCAACCTTAAATCTTTGCCATCTAGTTTTTGTCTGCACTACCTAGGGAAAAGACTTTGGATATTCAATCTATCCGTTGTACCCATGATTTTACTAACCTCGAACATCAACCCGCCTCCTCTGATTCACCAGGGAAAACAGGCTCAGCCTATTCAGCCTATCCCTGTAACTCAAACCCTCCAATAATGGCAGTGTAAACCCTTCTTGAACCCTTTCGAGTTTGACAACATGCTTCCTACAGAGCAGGGAGACCAGAATTGCATACAGTAATCCAAAAGTGGCCCGAACCAATGTACTGTACAGTCGCAGTCCAGTCTCCTAACGCATATACACAATGCACTTGACCAATTACATATCAAATACTTTCTTCACTGCCATATCTTCCTGCAAATCCACTTTCAAGGAGGTATAAATCTGTACTCTGAGATCATTTTGTTCAGAAACACTCCCCAGGATTTGACCAGTAAGTGTATAAGTCCTGCCCTGATGTGCCTTTCCAATATGCAGCATCTCACATTTATCTAAATTAAACACTGTCTGCCACTCCTCGGCCCATTGGCCCATCTGATTAAGATCCCGTCGTAATCTGAAGTAACCTTCTTTGCTGGCCACTACACCTCCAATTTTGGTGTCATGTGCAAACGTACTAACTGTCCTATGTTCATATCGAAATCATTTATATACGTGACGAAAAGTAGCGGAACCAGCACCAATCCCTGTGGCACTCCACTGGTCACAGGACTCCAGTCTGCAAAACAACCCTCTGTCCACTACCCTTGAGCCAGTTCTGTATCCAACTGGGTAATTCTCCCAGTATTCCATGTGATCTAATCTTGCTAACCAGTCTCCATGGGGAGCTATGTCGAATGCCTAACTGAAGTCCATATAGATCACATCCAGCGTTCTGCCATAATCAATCCTGTCCGTTGCTTCTCAACAAAAACAAAATCAAATTAGTGTGACATGATTATCCACGCACACCCCCATTTCATGATGCATATAAAGGGCTTTTGTCCAGATCGTCACTTTTCCTGTTCGTCAGATGCTGCCTGACCTGCTGTGCTTTTCCAGTACCACTCTCATCTAGACTCTGATCTCCAGCATCTGCAGTCCTCACTTTGGCCTATCCCTAATCAGTCCTTGCCTTTGCAAATGCATTTTAATCCTGTAGCTCATTATTCCCTCCAACACCGTGCCCATCACTGATGTCAGGGTCCCCAATCTATAGTTCTTGGCTTTTTCTTTCCATTTTGTTTAATTGCAAAACTTTAGTCAAACTCATGACTTCCAGCATCTCACCTGTGCCTATTAATGATGACAACATCTCAGCAAGGGACCACCTGTGGCTATTGATGATGACAACATCTCAGCAAGGGACCCAGCAATCACTTCCTTAGCTTCCTACAAATTTATTGGGTCCACCTGATCAGGACCTGTGAGGTGATTCATTTTTACACCGCATGTAGTTCGTGTAGGGAATGTACTTTCTGAGGAAGTGATGGATTGTGGGTGAAGTTATAACATTTAAAACGCATTTGGTTATGTACAAGAACGAGAGAACATTTGGACAAATCTGGGCCAAGCGCAGGCACGTGGGACTGGTTTAGTTTGGGATTATGGTCAGCATGGACTGTATGGGGCAAAAGGCCTGTTTGCAAATACCCTGTATAACTCGATGAGTCTATGTGTGTTTGCATGTCCAAGTATGTGTCTGCATATTTCTGTTCATGTTTGTCTATTTCTGTGTGTCTATATATGTCTCTGTTAATCTCTGTTTGCATGTCTATCTCTCTGTGCTTGTTACATGTGTTCCTGCATTCGTGTGTGGATCTCTGTCTCTGCATCTCTATGCAATGGGAACTCTTCTTGTTTTTGATGTGAATCACTGAAACTGGGTCAAAACCACTCTCCCTTCCTCTCCATTTCCCTCTTTTCTAAAAGTGATACAAGCCCACACTCTGCTGGTCTGGTTTAGGTGTTTTCAATCCTTTCTCAAAGGTAAGATTACTTGTAAGAGTAAAACATTAAAAATTCCAAGTTACAGGAAGTGCATTAAAATTAATCTCATCGCCTTGGAAAGTGGCTCACTCGGAACTGCTTGGATATAATTGCAATGGAAATATGCTTTAATGTGTCAACTGTGTGTTGGAAACACTACCCAGTGACAAAACATTTCCACATTGCAGAAGGAGCGCAGACATTTCTCCACCCGAACATGTTCCACTCTGCGGGCCTAAGTACAATGACAATGCTCTCCAAACCAACCGAGTGTGTGCATGTGCGTGAGTGTGCGCGCGCGTGTATGCACGTGTGTGTATGTTTGGTGCAATCAAAATTCAGGTTGGATTTTGCTGCGAGCTGCTGCCCTCCCTATCTCCCTCTCAGACTGAATCCCTGATCGTTTACACACTTTAGCACCACGATTACAGTGGGGTGGGGGTTGGGGGATCTGGGTGGGGGTGCAACAGAGATTGAAAACAAGATAAATCTCAGCAGCTCTGGAAGCATCTTTGGACAAAAATGAAAGTTGACGTTTTGGATCGAGTGATCCTTACTCAGAATTCATATTGGGGAATATTACATCACTTTAAACACCACAGAGACTGCCAGACCCACCCCACATATATACACACACGAATACAGACACATAGAAGCACTCTCTATACATTGACAGTAATATAGACCTGGAAAGTGTGTCAATATTTCACTTGCTCTGTTTGGTGTGTGTCAGTGTTTTTGAGTGGAGTGTGACTGTAGGACAATTTCAATATTTGCAGATACCAAACCTGAAAGAATTGTAAAGTTTTTTGAAGACGGTGTGGAACTCCAACAGGAAAGTTATATGTTGATGTACTGTTCAGGTGTATAGCAGATGAGGATCAATGCAGCACAGTGTGAGGTGATGCTCTTTAGTAGGAAGGACAATGAAAGACAATACGAAACAGGTTGTACCGTTATAAAGGAGGTGCAGCAGCAAAGGGCCAGGATGTATTTGAGAACAGGTTACTGAAGATGTCAGGACAAGTGGGGAGAGCAGTAAATCTCACAGATTCGTTTCAGTATCTGTGCTGTTTACAGTAGGAGGTGTAGGAGGGACTCTCCGTGCTCCCTTCCTGGGAGGTGGTGGTGACGATGTGTTGTGAGCCCACCGAGACCGTGGGGATTCCATTTGTACCAGCTCGAAACACAAGGGAGATGGCATCAGGGCCACGGCTTCTAAGTTGTGCCAGGGGGGAAACGGAGCTGCCAGTGGGTTTAACGTGAGAATTGCCCTTCACTGAACATTGCTCCTTACTCGGTCGGTGGGACGTGGATGTTTCAGAATCTCCACACGAGGTGTCCCAGTCCTCTCCAGCTTGTACCAGGTTCCCCCGAACATGTCAGGGGGAGGGTGGACGTGAGGGAACGGATATCGGGCACTCCACCACTCGGCTTGACTCTTACTGTCCTATTCCAGGCTGTTTCTTCTGGATTGGGAGAAAGGGAGGGACGGAGGGAGGGAGGGTGCGAGTGGGTACCTCTGCTGTTAGTGCTGGTGTAGGTGGGGGGAGATATGGTGAGGTGTCTGGAGGGAGTCAGTCCACAGTGTTGTATCCATGCAATGTTATTAGTGTGTGTGTGGTGGGGGCGAATAATGGGGAGAGAGAAAGAGAGGGAAGGTACTGCAAGCAGCAGTGAGAGTGGTGGAGCATGAGTGTTGTTCTGGGTCGCTGCTGCAACAGATATACAGTGAGTGTGAGGAAGCAGAGGGAATACAGTGACCCGTATCCTAACAGAGCGGAGACGGTTATTGATGCTTGTCCTTTATTGCTAGACATTTCTTCAGACCTCAAATACTGCACTGACCTGAGTGGGGAGCTCAGACCATGCTCGGTGGGTCTGATAGTGTGACCCTTTCTTGGAAGAGAATGGTCTACCTCTGTACTAGCCCATCTACCAGGACCTCTGTGCCCCTGTCGACAAACTGTGGTGTAATTACCCCTTATCTGCCATGCTCGGGGTAAACTGTACAAACCAGCTCCGACATCAAAAAAGCTCAACTGGCGTTTTAAAGATGGCACGAGTGCCAGGGATCACGGAATACCCAGGGGCATCAGTGCGATGGTGAGTTCCTCCAGCCATGATGGGTGGGAGAATAGGGCTGGCATTGAATGAGAGGGACACTATGAGGTGGGGTAGGTAGTTAATGAGGTGAGTTCGATAAGGTAGCACTAGGAAATTAGCTCGACCTTGTGCAGACAATCCCTCTGTCACACTCAATGAAAATGGCCCTGCGATAAATTATGATTCGATCCAGCCCAATGAGACGAAGACAATGTTGACCCCAATCCCAGTTACAACGCTGCAGCTGCTTGATCAATGCTCTCCATCACAGAGAAGGATCTCAACGTCACCTTCCCCTTGGGAAATATGGCAGGGCAGGAGACTGAGCTATCAGTGGGGAACCACTTTGAGACACATAATCATAATTCTATTAGTTTCAAAATAGAGATGGAAAAGGATGAACTGGGTCTAAAAGGTAACGTTCTAAGTTGGAGAAAGGCCAATTTTGATGATATTAGCAAGAACTTCCAAACTGGATTGGAACAGAAAGTCGCAGTTACGGGGCCAGCTGAGAAGAGGGAAGCCTTCAAAAAGGAGATGTCAAAATCACAGAGGCAGTCTGCCCCTGTTAGGGTGAAGGGGAAGGCTGGTTGGTGTAAGGAATGCTGGAGGACGGGAGAAATTGAGTGTCTGGTCATGGATAAGAGGGAAGCATATGTCAGGTAGGGAGAGCAGGAGTAAAGGTTTTTTTTTCAGTACTCATTCACGGGTTGAGGGTATCACTGGTTGGACCTGAATTCATTACCTATTACTAATTGCCCAGCGAGCAGTTACGAGTCACATTTAAACTCTCCCTCCCACTCTTCCGAGGACATGGAGGTCCTGGGCCTCTTTCACCGCCGCTCCCTCACCACCAGACACCTGGAGGAAGAAAGCCTCATCTTCCGCCTCAGAACACTTCAACCCCAGGGCATCAATGAGGACTTCAACAGTTTCCTCATTTCCCCTTCCCCCACCTCACCCTAGTGCCAAATTTCCAGCTCAGCACTGTCCCCATGACTTGTCCTGACTTGTCCTACCTGCCTGTCTTCTTTTCCACCCGTCCACTCTACCCTCCCCCCGCCCCCGACCTATCACCTTCATCCCCTCCCCCACTCACCTATTGTACTCTATGGTACTTTCTCCCCACCTCCCCTCTCCTCTAGCTTATCTCTCCACGCTACAGGCTCTCTGCCTTTATTCCTGATGAAGGGTTTTTGCCTGAAACGTCGATTTTGCTGCTCCTCGGATGCTGCCTGAACTGCTGTGCTTTTCCAGCACCACTAATCCAGTTACGAGTCACACACATGGTTGTCGGTCTGGAGTCACATGTAACCCAGGCCTGGTAAGGAGGCAGTTTGCTTCCTTCAAGGCCATCAGCGAACCTGATGCTGGAGTTCGTAAACCCGTAAAGATGGGAAAATCTTCAGCACCTGATCAGATGGAGCCGAGAACTCTGTGGGTAGCGAGTGAAGTGATTGCTGGGCCCCTTGCTGAGATATTTGTATCGTCAGTTGTCACAGATGAGGTACCGGAAGATAGGAGGCTTGTGAACTTGGTGTGATTATTGACAACGTTTAAGAAGGATGGTAAGGAAAGCTAGTGAGCCTGACTTCAGTGGAGGGCAAGCTGTTGTTAAGGATTATGAGGCACAAGGTTTGCATGGATTTTGAAAAGCAAGGACTGATAAGTGATATGCCACAAGGATCGAAGCATGGAAAGTTGTGTCTCACTAAATTGACTGAGTATGTTTGAAGAAGTGACTATGAGGATTCATTGAGGCAGAGGTGTATATTGTTGGTATGGACTTCAGTAAGGCATTTGCCAACTTCCTGCATGGTAGATTGGTTGACAAGTTTAGTTCATATGAAATACAGGGAGAACTAGCCATATGTATACAGAATTAGCCCGAAGGCAGGAGACAGAGGGTGGTGGTGAAGGATTGTTTTTCGAAAAGGAGGGTTGTTACCATTGGTGTGCTACAAGGGTTAGTACTGGCTCCACTGCTTTTCACTATTCACATAAATCATTTGGATGTGATCATTGCAGCAACAGTTGCTAAGTTTACAGATGAAACCCAAAATGAGGGTGCAGTGGACAGCAAAGAAAGTTTATCTCAGAGTACAATGGAATCTTGATCAGAAGGGCAGATGGGCTGACAATTGGCAGGTGGTTTTTTAATCTAGACAAATGGGAGGTGCTGCAGTTTGGAAATGCAATTCAGGGTTGGACATGTACACTTCATGCTAACGTCCTGGGGAGTGTTGCTGAACAAAGAGACTTTGGAATGCAGGTTCATAGTTTCTTGAAAATAGAGTCGCAGTTCGGTAGGATAGTGAAGAAGGCATTTGGTATGCTTGCCTTTATTGGCCAGTGCTTTGACGATATGAATTGGGTGGTCATGTTGCTGCTGTACAGCACATTACTTTGGCCACTTTTGGAGTACTGCATTCAATTCTGGTCTCCTTCCTTTTGGAAATAAATTGTGAAACTTGAAGGGAGTATGAAAAGATTTACAAGGATGTTGCCAGGATTGGAGCTATAGGGAGAGTGCGAGTAGATTGGGTTCTCACAAACTTTGATGATTGGGTTATTTTATTCCTGTTGCGTGAGGAGCATGTAAAGTATGCATAGCAAAGGTCTTTTTCCCCAACACTAGAGGGCATGGATTTCCTCTGAGAGGGAAAATATTTTAAAATGACCTAAGGAGCAACTTTTTTCCCACAGAGGGTGGTGCATGTGTGGAATGAGCTGCCAGGGGAGGTGGTGGAGGATTTTTACAATTAGAACGTCTAAATGATATTTGGATGGGTACGTGAAGGGGAAGGGTTTACATCGACATTGGCCAAATGTGATTAGTTTAATTTGGGATATCCCATCAGCATGGACGAGTTAGACTGTAGCGTCTTATTCTGTGCTGTACATCTCCGAGACTCTGACTGTATCTGACCTTGCACCAATATCGTATTAATTCATCATTCCCGGACATACTAACCTATGTTGCTAGATATGATCGAAATGTCTTCATTACAGCATTCTGAAACCTGCAAACACATCCTTCCATAACACTGACTCAGAGTCTCTCTCCCTGTGTCTATTTCCCAAATCCCTCCCATTTGTTGGTGTTTGAACTGTTTCCCCGCCATCTAGTTTTAATTGTCCAGTTTCAATGTGAATCACTGTCCTACATCTTTTCCTGTCCTAGAATGTTTCTCACTCAAGAGCATCAGCTTCCAACACTAAGAAGCTTAGAAACAGTGTTCAAAAGAGCAATGCTTGCGTTTTCTTTGACTTCCCAGTGTCCTGCCCTGAGCTCCAGGTTGGATAATGGGGTTTTAACAGTTTTGAGGCACACCTTTGCAATTTGCTGTGTGCCTATTCATTGAACCCTGTGTTAATCACTCTCTGCTCCTCATGTGCTCAGTAACATGAGGAATCCTCACAACTGTTAGTGATTCAGACGAGGCTTCTCGTTTGCCTTTGACTGACATTTGACTTAACTCTAGATTAGATTAGATTACTTACAATGTGGAAACAGGCCCTTCGGCCCAACAAGTCCACACCGCCCCGCCGAAGCGCAACCCACCCATACCCTTACATCTACCCCTTACCTAACACTACGGGCAATTTAGCATGGCCAATTCACCTGACCTGCACATCTTTGGAGTGTGGGAGGAAACCGGAGCACCCGGAGGAAACTCACGGGGAGAATGTGCAAACTCCACACAGAGAGTCACCTGAGGCGGGAATTGAACCCGGGTCTCTGGCGCTGTGAGGCAGCAGTGCTAACCACTGTGCCACCGTGTCGCCCACTAGAATCTAGTTTTTGTACGTTCGTGAAAATGCTGGGGATGGTTTCCTGGAGGCTATGTTTTAAGCTGCTGTGGAAATTAAGGAAGACCAGAGACTTTGGTGACCCAACTCTGGATGAAACATGGTGACTGTAGTTACAGTATCTGGATCTGCAACATGACCAACAAATGGAGCAGAGGCTGCAGAGAGGGGAATCTCTGTAAAATGGAATGAGGGAATTACAATCAGATCATCCATGGTTTTGAAGAATGTTGGAGCAGGATTGATTGGCTCGTTCATGCAACTTATTCAGATATTTTTGTTAGTACCAAGCCAATTCCTTTTCTCTCCCAGTGTCTCACAGTGGTGGGTAGTGAGTCACCTCCTCCTGTTCCTGGGAAACAGAAATCTGGGCCACACTAGCCTCCAGATTTCCCTGTATCATAGTCTCAAGCAGTTGAGTGACTGCCTCCTGTTCCTCTGTCCCAGGCTCGAGCAGTTGAGTGACTATCTCCTGTTTCTCCCTGTTCCTGAGCAGCAGTTTCAATACTCTGAATGATGTCACAAGGTTTAGAAAGGACTTGATAACAGGGAATTTCGAACTTGGAGCAGCATTACGCAAAGGTATCTAGAAACATCTCCACCAAACATTTTATGCCGCTCGTCTGTTATTTTATTCCTGTCTCCTTTTATAAACAGGGTTCCGAGAAGACTCCCATATAAAAGGAAGAATGATGAAATAGATTGAAAGATTTATGGTCTATCCCTCAGCAACTCTCATTCATTCCATCCAAACCTAGTGAATGTTCTCTTTTATTGTGTTATGTAAAATGATGTAAGGAACTGGTTAACTGAACCTGTTTGTTTGGTGACTGTGACTAATGTCAGTCTCTATGGATTCTAATTATCCCAGTGGAGAGTTTCCATCTTTTAATGACAAAAGGGCTCGATTCAATACGTTATCCCATAGTATGGGAGGGAGCACCACCGATAGCACTAACAGGTATTGGCTGCTCCAGAGAGAGGGAGAGATCAGAAACTGAGAACATTCGACTGGACAGTTCCAACAGTGGATCAGAGTCTGAGAATGTTATACTGGAATGTTACAACAATGGATCAGAATCTGGAAACAATAGACTGGAATGTTCCAACAATGGACAGGAGGTTATCCTATTATGTTTGGATTTTTTCTACATATTATTGGTGGCCGTTAACAGTGCGGATCAAATATGCACTTCACATTATTCAATATTTTTATTATCCGATCCTGGCTATTGTTGGTGTCCCTGGTAAGTTTCACTGTCGATATATTATTTGCATTAACCATGTGCGACTGTATTAATGTTCTTTTCATTTACTCTCCTCTGTAAGTATTCACGCTCCAAACCAGAACAAACAACAGTGAACTTGTTCATTCTTTCTCTCCTTCTTTAGTTCTGGCACTGGGCCCTGTTGGTTGACCTACTCAGTTTCAGGTATGAACCAGGATTCATTGCATCACTGCCCTTGTTATTTAAATATTGAGAGCTTGGAGGTCACTGTCTTCTGTTCTGGATGCAAACTCCATTTCCTTCCTCTGACTCTATCTCATCCCTGGCCAATAACTGAGGCTGAAACAGACCAGTCAAAACTACGGTGATCCCTTTGGCCACAAGCTGATTACTGACACCATATCCTGACCATTCCTAATTTTAACTATTGACAACTGCAGATACTTCACTGGTTCATCCCATCTGCTCTTTGACCTTCAGCTATGATACACAATCTTAATAAAGCCAATAATCTGCTGCTGCTTAACCAAATCTGAGTCGGTATTCCATGGCTTGTATCTAAAGGCAGACCAAAATCCCATCATTCCTGTACGGATTGCTTTATATTGTTGTTGGGTCTGGCAATGCCTTTACTTTAATATTCACAAGCACATCGTCACCTCTGTCTATGACACGGTCCTCAGTCTCCCTCTGTTAATGACACAAAGCCCTGTCAGGTGTTCACATTTAAACAGATTTCCTCTATGTCTATTCTCTCTCAAATAATACTTTTCATATCTACTACCACCAACACACACACACACACACACGCACACACAAACGCACACACACACAATCTCTTGTCTGGGTTACAAATCTTCCCGTGCAAGACATTTTTGTAGTGCAAGTATATTAGCAATCTACTGGCAAAGGTTTGCAATGGTCCCCATGCTGGGCAGGTAGTCCCGTTTATAGAGTAGTCCACGAGCATGGTGTGAATAGCTCTCCATTCTGGCTGGTCCCTTGTCCCAGTTTATGGTGTCTGGGATGGTTCTGTGAAGCAGATTCATAATTTGATGTAACTAACCATTTCAAGTGATCTGGAAATAATTTTATTGAATGCTCTCATTTATGTGATTGGACAGACCATTGTCTCACTTCTCCAGTTACTGCCACTCCCCTGTCTCCGTATCCATATTTTCACAACATGTTATCAGTTAATTAATTATTTGTTTTTCTGTACCTTTCCCTGGTGTTGTTTTTTGGCTCCCGAGTGTATCGAGTGCTGGCATTGTGAAGCTCAGAAAAATGCAATGGTATGTGGCAGGCTGTTGCTCCATGTTGGAAAGGGGGTCCAGGAGCTTTGAGACACGTCTTTGAAACTTGGTGCGTGCCTGACCTCTGATGGCCTGTGTTTGTCCCTCTCAGACGATTGTGCGGGCCATAACATAAGGAAACCCGTCGAGAATTATTGTCAAGGCACAGGTCTCTAACTTGGAGCGGATGGGGTTCTGACTGACACCTGTTATGGAAAGGTTAGTGGAGGTGATGGGTATGGTTTGCTAGAGGTTGTGCTGTGAGCTGCAAAATACATTCAGGGAGACCTGAGGATTTGGTGAACCAGCTCTGGATGGAGCATGGAGACTGTAGTTACAGCATCTGGGTCTGTAATATGAACAACGAATGGAAAAGAGGCTACAGAGACGGGAAGCTCTGAAACCACACAGTGTGTGTGGGGAAAGGGATCTGCCAAATCTGCCCGTGTTTTAACAAGGAGACACACATCATTTCCCTCTCCCCTTTAATTTCACCCATGCAAATTCACCCGCTCCTCCCTGCAAACAAACACACTCCCCCTCGCCCACATGTGCACACACTTCCCCTCTCTCTCACACACGCATACCCTCTCTCTCCCTCCCAAAGACACACATACTCCCCCTCACTCTCTCACAAACACACTCTGTCTCTCTCTCCCTCCCACAGACACTGCACCTTGTTTTCAAACACCCATGCACGTGCATGCAAACACACACACACACACACACACACATCTAATCTGTAAGATGAATTTTCATTTGCCAGTTTGTATTTCCAGATGCATTATATTTTCTCAAAAATATTTCCAATTTGTAGAGTCAGTCAATGAGATGTTTTATGAGCTCCTATTTTGGAAATAAATCCAAACTACTTCCAGGTGAAGACGCATGCAGACTCCAAACAAGATCGCTTGCCTAAAATACGTTGTCTGACTGGAGGGATCACCTCCTTTATATCAATAATACCTGAAGGTATCTTCAGGCAGGAGTTGAAAGGAACTCTTGGATTTGCATATTCATCAATCTATACCTGCATCTCTATTCTAAGCAATTAAAGATTTAGAAGCCATCTTAGATGTGTTCAATTCATGTGCATGTGTTGTACAACCATTTCATCTTTTCCTTATACATTTTGTGCCTAAGGTCTTTTCTGACACCTGACGAAGGAGCAGGGCAATGAAAGCTTGTGTTTTCAAATACACCCGTCAGACTATAAATTGGTGCCATGTAATGATTGACCTTACTCAACCCAGTCCAAAGCTAGCACCTCCATATCATGGCTTTTATTGGTTAGCCAATTTTCTCTCCAAGCAAATAAATTGTTCTAACCCCATGTGCTCTTGTCTTGCATATTAAACTTTAGTCAAGCATGTTATGCATTGCCTTGTTGAAGTCCAGATATAATACATCTTTCAGATCCCCGTTATTCAACTTGTTTGTCTTACTTTTTAAAAAAATAGAAAATCATTCAAATATGATTTATCCTTAATAAAATCATGTTGCCTTTAATGGATTGTGGTTTGACTTTCAAAGTCTCCTGTTGTTCATTCCTTAATAACAGATTCGACCAATTTGTCTTCAGTCCCAATCGTTTGCTCATACCTTTCCATTCCCGAGTGAAGTTGGTTATTCTAAGTTCATCCTTTTCCATAACCTCGACAGTCCATTTCAGTTCCCGTGAAATAGGCACGAGGCTGTAAAAGATCTGCTCCAATTGCTGTGTAAGGGGCATGGGTGGCTGATTGGATTCATTCTGTTCCTGCATTACGATGGGCTGAATGTCCTCCTGAAGTTCCTACACTATCGTCCCGATGGCTAACCTGTCCTGCACCTATACCTGACCAAGCCGCCCAAGATCTCAATGTCCTCCTCCTGTTGCTTAATGACAAGTTTGGGGGCTTATGGAACCTCCCTACTGTTTTGCCATATTTCAAGTATTGAATTGTGCAGGCAAGTTGTGTTGCCCACAGTGGTAGCTCAGTGGTTAGCACTGCTGCCTCCCAGCAACAGAGATCTGGGTTCAGTTTCAGTCTGGGGTCACTGTTTGTGTGGAGTTTGCACATTCTTCCTGTGCCTGCAAACAATAGCACAGGCTACATAAATCTCTAATTCATTATAAATAAATACTGTAATGAATTGGTAGTGTAAATGTCACACTTTAACACTACAGTCACTGACTACAGCCCTGCATCTTTCACCGAGATCTTCACCAGAAAGCACGCAAGCTGACTGACCACACGATTCCTATGCGGAATTCCAGTTCTCTCCAAGATATTCCCCACCCGGTTTGAAATTAATTTCCTTCTAAATGTAGACTACAAATCCCACATTCAGGCACAGTTTCAAGGCTTGAAGAGCGGATTATATTCCTGCTTAAGCTGAACACACTGAGGGTGCATTTGGCAGACAGAGGGATGCTGAGGCTGGGATTTGCTTTTCAGCTGGTGCCAGAGACGGTCTCCCATAACAGTGAACGGGAGCTCGCTTTATAAAGAAAGGGGCACAATTCACTAATTGTGTTGCAGCGAATTTGCGTTTAATAAACACATCTTATTGAATAACTGTCTGTATATTGGATGGAGGATCAAAATTGATGGACCAAAGCGAATACAGTAGTTCCCATTTTACATGTTATGATGTTTAAACGTACTAGAGGATATGAACACTGTGTGGGGAAAACTGAATTGAAGAGATTTTCACCATGAAATAGAATGGAGGATGCTCAGTGTGTTGAATGACCTCCTCATTTCCCGATGTTTCTGTGCAGTCTGTGGGAAAGCTCTGTAAATGTTGTCATAAACTCTCAGATGTTAGGAAGCAGATCTCTGCAGGGTCAATACGGTAGTATTTGCCATTCCAATAGTGAGGATGGAGTCGGGTGATCTGTTTCATCCTTTAAGACCCCAGAACAGTTTGAGACAATAGAGTGTCTTGCTTGGCTGTTTCAGAGACCTTTGAAGAGTTTCTCACATGTCTGTGTGTCTGGAGTCACTTTTAGGCCAGACCAGGAAGGCACGGGAGATTCACTTCCTGAAAGCACATTGAGGAAGGAAATTGGTCGTTACAATCGACATTGGCTTCAAGGTCACTGTTAATGACTCCAGGATTTACATCTCGATATTTTATTAATTATAACGTCCACCAGCTGCAAGAGCATTAGCCTGGTCTCGATTAGTAATCCAGTGACTTTTCCACAACAGCACCATGTCCACATGGGGACCTATCTGAAACCGCACTGAGCTGGTTATTTCTGTGCTGCTTGACAGCTCTGTCAAAAAGAACTCCCACCAACGTGACCATCGCGACGGGACCAAGGGCGTGGTAAATGGTCAGACAGTAGTTATTCCCTTGTTATGGGATTGGACATAGCTGAGTAAATTTCCACATTGCCAGGGAGATGTCAGAGTTGGAGCTGGAATGAAACAGCTTCCCCAGGGACACGGCTTGTTGTACAGCACAAGTGTTCAGTCCCATTGCAGGAATGGAATCAGGGCCAAATGCCTTTGTCGTATCTACTGTGTTCAGCTGTTTCTCCATGTCACATACAGCAAATCAGATTGCTGAAAGACTGAGATCTGTGATTCTGCGGGCAGCATGGCGCAAGGAGACTGGTAAAGGAGACTGCATTGTGAGCAGCAATGACAGGAAACTGGATTGAAAATGTACAAGTGAAATGTTGCTTTACCTGGAAGGTGTGTTTAGGGCCTTGGACAGTGAGGAGGGAAGAGGTGAATGGGCAAATATTGCAGCTTCTGCATTTACATGGGAAGGTGCCATGGTGGTGTGGGGAAGTGTTCGGGATGATGGAGGGTGCCACAGAAGGAGTGGTCCCTGTGGAATACTGACAGTGGACGGGAGGGGAAGACGTGTTTGATGGTGCTGTCCTGCTGGAGGTGGTGGAAGCGGTGGAGGATGATTCAGTGAATGTCGATCCTAGTGCAGTAGGAAGTCATGACAAAGGAGATCTATCATTGTTCTGGGGAGGAGGGGACGGAGTGAGGGCAGAAATGAGGGAGACGGGACAGACACAGCTGAAAGCTCAGTCCATCAGAGTGAAGAGTTTTCTCGTTTGAATGAAAAGGATGACATGTATGAAGCTTCCCAAAGGAATGCGGCATCATCTCACAGAAATGACAGAGGCAGGGAAACTCGGAGAATGGAGACACCCTCAGCTGATCATATGTTCAGCCACATACATAGGTTCCCCCTCAATGATTGAAAAGAGCCAGGTATTTCAAATGCAGATTTATGTCATATATCTGGTCAAATACGGAGTGTGAAAGCAGACATAGGTGAAGGTTAGCAGATGTGTGTGTTTGGGGGGGAATCATCTAAGCAGATACTGCTTAATAACGCTCAGTAATGATTGACTCTGGTCAAAAAGAAGATGATATGAAGATGTGAAGATGAACCACCCATGATGCACAAAGACTGTGAAGTTTGCTAATCAATCACAAACTGAAGAATTCAGAGTGGGGCTCTCTGGCGTGGCCACATTTGGGAAGTTTACTTCTGGAACCAGAAGCAGATTGTATAAAACAAAATACAAAGAAAAATATTCCAAAACTGGCAACATATATGAAAAGAAACTAACCGCAAGAGTTTTCCCATATCAAATAAAAAAAGTTCATGATCTATCTGTGACCCTTGGAATAAAGGCAGGAGAGAATATGTGGGACATCGGGAGGATGTGACTGGGGAAGTGGTTTCAGGGAACAGGCAGAGAATTTAAAACAGTATTTTACATCGTTCCTCACAGGGTAGGCACAAATAGGTTCAACATTAGAAATAAAAATTGTAGTCAGATGAAAGTTTTGCATAGTCTCTAACAAAACAAACAAGGCCTTTCTCAAACAGAAAAGTCTAAGGGTAAACAGCTCATCAGCAATTCATAGCTTGTTTTGATAGAAATGGTTACAGAGTGACTGGTGGCACTGTGTGAAATATTCCATAACTCTAGATATTACAGGCGAGTTCCAGTGAAACTGGTGAAACTCCAGTGTGGCGCCTGTCTTCAAGAAGAGAGTGAGTCTTCAAGTGTTTAGGTATTCCCTTTGTCTGAATTATGGAGCATATTTGAGAGGCTTAATGGCCTCATGAGGCACTTTCATCCTGAGTGATTTTGAAAAAAGTAAAACTCTGCTCCTTCCTCTGATGTGTTACATACTGGAGGATGAAAATTTTGATAAAGTTGAATTATTTTGTAAATTATCTGGAACATTGTACAAATGACATCATCCAGAGAATTCTAGAAACAGCACTCGTAAGAACATTTTATAACCATGTGGGGGTATTGCGTAGGTGAGAGAAGGTGCTGCATTGTAGTGGTGAGAGTGCTGGAGGCTTATTCTGGGGAAGGCGCTAACAGATATACAGTGAGTGTGAGAGAGTAGAGAGAATATGGTGACCCTTATCCTGACAGAACGGAGAAGGTTATTGATGCTTTTACTGTATTGCTGGACTTTTCTTTGGACCGCAGATACTGCACGCAGCTGAGTGGTGTGCTCAGATCATGTTTGATGAGTCTGGTGGTGCGGCTCCCTCTGGGAAGAGAATGGTCCCGCTCTATACTAGACAATTCACCAGGAATTCGTTCCCCCTGTCGACAAGCTGTGGTGTAATTTCCCAATCTGCTATGCTCGGGGTAAATTGTGCAGGGCAGCTCCAAACTGAGAAAGCTCAACCGTGTGCCCATTGGCCTTTTAACGATGGCAGCAGTGGCACGGATCACTGAATATCCAGGGGTCCTCGAGCGATGGTCTGTAACTCCAGCCATGATGTCTGGGAAAATCGGGCTGGTATTGAATGAGAGGGACGCCATGGGGTGGGGTGGGTAGGTAATGAGGTGAGTTCGATAAGATAACACCAGGAAACTAGCTCTGCCTCGTGCGGACATTACTTCTGTCACACTCAATGAAAATGGCACTGAGACAAATTATTGTATGATTCAGCCCAATGAGTCGAAGACTCTGCTGATCCCACTCCCAGTTACAACACTGCAGGGCAAATGTTTATCCAAAACTCTCCATCATCTTAACTTACACCAATATCCTGCTCACCCATCATTCCTGGAAGCAGTGATCTATATTGCAAGATACTATCGAAATGTTCTCATTCCACAATTTTTAAACTTACCATCAGATCCTTCTGTGAAATTCTCTCTCAATCTCCCCCTCTCTTTTAACCAATCTCCTCAGATTTATTGGTATTTACACTGATGCCCCCGCCATCTCTCTCTGGCAGTGAGTTTCACATCCACAGCACTCCTGTGTCATGCCACAATGTAGATATGGATCTGGAAATGGAGGAAGCTGCACATCCTCTCATTTGCAGCATGAGCTGCAAGGTCCCCCGCGTTGGGCAGAGATCTAACACAGTGTTACGCAGCAATGCAGTGATTGGTGTATATAGCTGGGTATGCCTGGAAGATAACTGCTCCACATTATTAGATAAATTCACTGCTATTCACTGCACAGCTCCCCATGCTGCACAGATATCCAGTCCGTGTGTATAGAACAATGCCTTTGTGTGTTCTGCACAGCACCCTGTGCTGAAAAGATTATCTAGTCCAAGTTTTTAGATCAGTGCACTGTTGGACAGATAAGTCGTGAGCTGGTGAGTTCTAAACAGTGTGAGATCGTGGACGGATTGTTGAGCAGTACACCAGCGTGGTCTACGCAGTGCTTCATGCTGAGTGGGTCACATCAGGGCTAATACGTATCCGGGCTGGATCTGAGAGGTGGATTCAGTATCCGATATAATTCCTTACATGATTATCACTCCTCCAGCTCGGCCCATTCCACTACTAAATGTGAGGTGATGTGTTTCAGATAGAATTGACTTGGTAAAAATATTCGACATTAAGCAAAACACTATTTATTCGAATACTGTCGAAAAAAGACAACAAAAGGAAGAGGAACTTGCAATAACTTAATTCTGTTGGAAAACATAGCAGAATAATAGTTTACTTAATAGCTATACAGTAACTGCTCCAATGTGGTATCGTCCAATTAGCACACTTTTTTCAAAAAACAGATGCAGGAAACAGATTGTCTCACATGCAGTTCTCCAATCCAGGAGTTAAGACCATCAACAGACAGTTCTGAGAGAAATCACAGAGAGAGTGTGTAGCACCCGGGAGATATTTCCTTCCTTCCAACTCTGCTGAGACCCAGCAATAACTACCGAAAGGTAAAACTAAGAATCCTGGTTCTGTGAGAGTTGGACAATCACTCCACAGGACCAGGCAGCGGCTGCAAGAACACAAGGAATGGACTGTATCTACATCGTCTATGACCCTGTAGGTGTCTCTCAAAAATGCCTAAACCCACCTCAGCGTTAAATGCTGGACAGACAAAAGTCAAAGTTAAACATAAATAAATAAATAGAAAAGATGCAGCAGACCTGGTGATCAGACACAAACGGCCTCGGGAGCCCAGCAATTCCTACACTGCCAAAACACAGCAGAATCATTGAGCTTGTGAAGAGAAAGATTTATCTCGCCCCCCCACCACCTCTATGTTTACAACTGGAGATATGCCATTAGACGAATAATCATCAATGTCAAAATCCCACCCACACCAATTATTGTGATATATCAGAGTTGCCGTGAAATGGGTTAACTGGAGCTGTTTGTTCTGTGACTGTGATTAATAGCAGCTGAAAACGTGTTTCTGGAAAAGCGCAGCAGGTCAGGCAGTATCCAAGGAATCCAACATCCTCTGTGATTAATATCAGTCTTCCTGGACCTAACTGGGTCACTGGAGGCTTTCCCTCTTCCATAATTAGGGACTTCTTTCAACTTATAATGCCATAGTATTCGGCGCAGAGTCAACCTCAACAAGATTGGGATCAGCAGCTGTAGAGAATGAGAGAGAAACCAGAATCTGAGAACATTAGAATGTTCCAACAATGGATTTGAATTTGAGAATATTAGGCTGGAATGTTCCAACAATGGATCAAAATCTGAGAACATTAGACTGGAATTTTCTAACAATGGATCAGAATCTGGGAACATTAGACTGGAATGTTACAACAGTGGACAGGGGTTTATTCTGGGGTCTTTATTGGCTTTCTCAGGATTGGCCACGGTTAGAGTTGCGGACACAAGCCGTACTGATGATTATTCAAGCAGGGTACTATCCCATCCTCGCTATTATTGGTGTTCCGGGTAAGTCTATCTCTATCGATTCTATAAATGATTCTGAATGTTTTTGCTATTCTGGTTGATTATATTTAACAAATACATAAAATTTCAGTCACCTTCTCATGCATTTCCAAACTACTTACTCATAAACATCTGAGAAGGAACAAGACTGTTCGGAAACTTGAGTCCCTTTTTACCCGTGAACTGTTTTGTATCTCCATATTCTCTCTGTGCTCAAACCTGCTGACACCCCCTTCAAAATATCCCCAATCTCCAGCTCTGCCTGAGTTCTCTTGCTGACTTCGCCATCACCTACCCCTTCGTTAACAACAGATTTTATGGCTCCAGTTCTCTTCTGACCTCTCTTCCAGTTACAAATATTTTGACCACAAACTTGTTCTTGTCTCTACAGTTACTTCACATCAGGGAATCTTAAACAGAGTAATAATGTCACTGACTGTGTAATTCAGAGGCACGGGTTTTGATTCTAAGACCATTGTCTGAAATCCTATCACAGTCGATGACTAAATTTAAATTCCAATGACAAAAATTGGAATGAAACCTAATTTCACTCATGGCAACGATAAACCATCAGGATTTCTTTTCTTCGTTTATTAATAACCTTTGGTAAAGAAACCAACATGTTTATCCTGTCTGAACTAAGTGTTACCTCAGATCCACAACAATATGGTTGCCGCTGTATTTCCTTGACAAACGGCTGCGTGGTCAAGGGCAGTTAGGATGGACAACAAATGCTGCCCTTGGCAGTGGTGCTGGCATCCCACGAAACAACAACATTAAAGGTGAAATAACCAAGGAAATGCGGATGCTGGCGATCTGAAATAAAATTCTCCAACGTTTGAAAGAATGTTGGAGAATCTCAGCAGGTATGGCAGTCTGTCAGAAGAAACACAAATAGCGTTTCGAGTTCAGTGAACCTATCAAAACTGAATACAACTGAGAAATAATATTATTATATCAGGGACGGTTGGAAGGGTGAGTGGGAGGTTTGTGTTGAGTGGATGATGTCCAGCAAGAGAGAGAGAGAGAGAGAGAGAGAAAGGAAAAGCAAGCAAAATGATTGCTGATGATTGACTGGAAGGAAAACAGAATGGGAAGTTATTCTAACAATTCCCCTTTTCACATATTCCTGAATATCATATTTATTACGGGATGTCCCTGCTTACTGTGAGTAATGTTCCTCTATCTCTCGTCTCTGAGTGTGGTGATCAGCTCCATCAGCAATACGTATAGTCGCTGAGATAGAGAGAAACGTAATGTTCCATTGTCAACTGCTTCTCTGGAGAGAGGGATTGTTACTGTGCGACTGTGTGGAGATGTAACAGCTTTCTCAGCCAGGAAGAGAAACTGAGGAGACCGAGGCATTTTCAACACTGAATGGATGCACTGTGGGTGTGGGGAATTGACTTGCTGCTGTCATCTTGAAAGTCAGCGGACGTTCTGTGGATGGTGTTCTCAGGATTGTGATGTCAGCTACTGGGTTCATTCAGGGAACCCCGAGGGTCTGGGGGCCCCACTCTAAATACTGCATTTACAGTGTGGCTGGGTCCATGATAAACACATGGAGCTGAGACTACAAAGAAGGGAAGCTGTGTAAACTGGGAGGAGCAGGGCACTGTACTATACTCTCTGGGATTTCCAGGAACATTTGTCTAAGCTGCACCTATTCAGGTGTAAAGTGTAATACCAGCTTGTCTCAAAATTGAGGTTGTCACTGAGCTGTATCCCCTCCTTCATTATAACCTGTAGTCTCATACCAGGGACAGGAATGTGCTGGCACTCACGATGAATTAAACTGGATTGATACTGGAACTTTGCAGGCAGCAGTGGGTAATATATCCACCATCTCTGAAGTGCAGTCCTCCAATATATTCACGAGCTGACTGAAGCCATCAACCTGCTGAGAGGAATGCTTTGGATCCATTTCCACAGAGGAAGGTACAGAAACTAATTTCCAGAAATATTGGGGAAAAGAGTGATTGATAAAAATGGGAAACCGCAGGAAATCAGAATTAATGAAGAGTATGTTATTGAAAATCTAATTGATTTGAAGTTTCATAAGTTGCTGCATCTGATGAGCTCCATCCCAGAGTGATTGAGATCAGAACAGAGCTAGTGAAAGAATTACTGATTATTCTTCAAAGCTAGTTAGATTCTGGAAAGGATGCTGCAGAGTGGAAAACAACTATTGTAAACTTCATTGTTTAAAACAGGATGGAGAAGGAAAACAGAAAACTAAATAGCTTGATGTCAGCTGAGGGAAAAAAATATTGGAACCTTTTATAAGGAATGTGACAACTAGAAACTTGGAGAATAATGTTTGATTTGGTACATTCTGCCTAAATTCAGGAAAGGGAAATGATCTTTGATAAACCTGTTGATGGAGATTGTCCGTTGTGACATCGACAGTTGAGAACCAATGGGAGTGGAGTATTTGTATTTTTAGAAGACGTTTGACATGTTTGAATACAAGTGAGTGGGGAATGTTAGAGTCCATGGGTAGGTAGGGGTGGAATATATACCACATAGATTAAAAATTGGGTAATGGAGATACGAGAAGAATACTGTTTTTCTCTGGACTGAAGGATTGATGGGTGGCAGCAGGATCAGTGTTTGGGCAATAGCTGTTCACAAGGTATAAAAATGATTCAGGTGTGAACAACAAATATCATCATGTACATTTATATTTATTAAATGGTAGAGAGGTTGGCGAGTGCTTTTGTGGAAAAGGACCTGGATGTCCTTGGTCATAAGTCACTGACAGAATTCATAAAGGGGCAGGAAGTAAATGATATGTGGCTCTTCAGGCAAAATGATTGAAGTATCAAAGTTAGAATATCTTTCCCAATGATCGTGTTTTGTTGAGAAAGTATTTGATGCTTTGTGTAAAGGTTTGGTCTGCTTTATAAACAATCATCCCATTTGTCACGGAGAGAGTGTACGGGAGTTTGATCAGACTAAACACTGGCATGATGTTACCATGAGGAGAGAGTGCAGTAACTATGTGTTTAATCTTTAGCGCTGTGAGAGAATAAGAAGTTGAAGCTTGATGGGTTTGGACAGAAACTCATTATGTCCCAAATAGCTGAATGGGGTGGCAATGTCATACTTTTCATTGGATGTTTGAATCACGACAGTTTACATGCATCTGAAGAGCTCCCATGTCGATTAACAGAGAGGTGCAGGCTCTGAATGAACTCTGAACACTTTAATGCACAGTTACTGTGTGACACTGCATTGAATGTCACTTTGTGCACAATCCTGTCAGCAGGCACAATACCTTCATTCTGAAACAGTTAGTTTTTCCTCACCGGTTTCCCACCTCCACGGAGACCATATGTCTGCCTTCTTGGAGATGGAAGATAACTTGGAGAATGGCTAAAAAATGTTGGCTTCATTCCGACTGCCAGAAACCCATGTTAAAGTAACACATATGTATCATGAGTAATTGAGCCATGTGGATCAATTTGGAGCAGTCTGTCTGTGCAGCCCCTGCTCCATTTGTTTGTGATGTTGGAGCATCTCTGACAGTTTCCTGTTCCTGCGTTCGTGGCTTGACAAGCTGAATAACCTCTTCCTGTTCCTTTGTAAGTGACTCCGGGTATGAAATGGCTCTTTCTGATCCCATGCACGTCACATGTGGGAGAGAACAGACTCCGTGTCTTCCTGTGCAACAGGCAGGAGGGACTGAATGGTCCATCCTTCTTCTTGCGCAGTAGTTTTGATGGGATGAATGGCTTCCCCTTATTCTTGTGAAACCAGATTGAGGTGCTGAATAAAATCCTCGTTTTACTGTGGAAATGTACTGTGCTGTTACATAAATGTTACCCAGACTTTAACAGTACGATCTTGAATGTTGTCCACGTCTTGCTGTACATGGTCACAGACTGTTTCAAGAGTTGAAAAGGGACAACTTGTCCTGGAAATTTTGTAAATTTCAGTGAATGCCCTCTTTTCTGCTGGCACGGTGGCTAAGCAGCTAACACTGCTGCCTCACAGCACCAGTGTCCCAGGTTCGATTCCGGCCGTGGGCAACTGTCTGTGTGGAGTTTCCGCGTTCCCCACTTGTCTGCATAAGTCTCCTCCGGGTGCTCCGGTTTCCTCCCATAGTCTGAAGATGTTCAGGCCAGGTGAATTGGCCATGCTAAATTGTCCATTACGTTAGGTGCATTAGTCAGACGGAAATGTGTCTGGGTGGGTTATTCTTCGGAGGGTCGTTGTGGACTGGTTGGGCCGCAATGCCTGTATCCACACAGTCGGGAATCCAATCTGCTCAGTTTGGACTCAGTGGGCTGAATAGACTTCTTCCACACTGTAGGGATTATGTGATGACAAACTGGAGATGCCTGGGCTGAGGAAGCCACGCTGAGGATCTCCTGCAGATGTGTCCCACGGCTGAGATGATTGATGCCCACCAATGATAATCCTCTTCCCTTGTGCAATGAATGACTCTAAAAAGGGGAGAGGTCATAATTAATTCTAATTAAGTGCGACTTACCAGGAGGAGATTTACAAGGATGTTGCCTGAACTGGAGGGCAGGTCTTATGAGGAAACCATGAGGAGCGTGGGCTTTTCTCACTGGAGGTGGACAAGATGATGAGAGTCATAGAGAGAGTGAATAGCCAGAAGCATTTTCCCAGGGCAGAAATATCTATGACTAGGTGGCATAATTTTAAGGCAATTGGAGGATGGTTTAGGGGAGGTATCAGCGGTAGATTCTTTACACAGAGAGTGGTGGGTGAGTCGAATGCACTGCCAGCAGTGATAGTAGAGTCAAATACGTGAGGGAAACTTAAGAAACTCTTGGATAGGCACATGGAAAAAAGTGAACGGAAGCATGTAGATTAGTCTGATCTTAGAGTAGGATAAATGGCATAACGTTGAGTGATGAAGGTCCGAACTGTATGCATTCATGTAGAACTCTGAGCTCAAAAACTGCATGAATTCATGTAAAACACCGTTATCTCACTTTTTAGATTAGAATCAATGTAAACATCATGACATAGAGAGAGAGAACTCAGGGAGGCAACACTTTCACCATATTGTCTAGGCATCACCATTGTTAACAGTTAACCTGAGAATGCAACTTTAAAAAAAAAGGTTTTGTGATTTACATATGAAAGAAGAGACACTATCATGGTATTCTAACAGATGAAAGGCTTAACAATCAAATTTTCAATGTATAATTTCAGTTCCATCACACTGCAAATTTGTGCTATAAATTCTGTGTTAGGATTGAGCCCTCCACTATCACCTGATGAAGGGGCGATGCTGAGGAAGCTAGTGTGCTTCCAAAGAAACCTGTTGGACTATTACCTGGTGTTGTGTGATTTTTAACTGTGTAAACTCCATTCCAACACCGGCATCTTCAAATCAGTACTGTTCTTTGTTCTGTGTTCTATGGAAGTGCTCAAGAAGACTTGGACATTGAGGAAGACTTGAGACTTGGAGCAGGTCAGATTGATCTTCGTGAAGGGCAAGACAGGCTTAGGATGTGAATGACCTGCCTCTGTTTCTGATGTTCTCCCATTCTGTTATTGGAAAGATAGTTGGTGTTATTTTCCTGGAAGGTCTTTTATGGAATGTTGCAATCAGTGAGACCAGCGGACTTTGTGAGCCATCGCTGGGTGAGATTTGGGGGCTGTATTCACAGTGAATCTGGGTCTACAACATGATCAACAAATGAAGCACAAGTTACAGAGAGGGGAAGCCATTGCTAGCAGGTTTGAGGTGTTGAATGGAATGCAGAAACATGGGACTGAGGAGCAGAAGTGGGTCATTAGAGAATTTGAGCCTTCTCCACCAGGCATGAAGATTGTGGCTGATCAGATTGTGGTCTCAGCCTCATTTTCCTGCCTGTGTCCCATTATCCATGAAACACTTCTCTGTCAAAACTTTAGCTAACTCAGCTGTGAATACTTGTTATCAGAGAGGCACCACAAACTTTTGGGGAAGAGAATTCCTATTCGAATGGCCCTTTATGAATTTTCCCTCATCGCGTTGGGAGAATAAGACAGTCATACTGCGTGGAAACAGATCTTTTTGTCCAAAGTGTCCACGCTTAATCAGATCTCGTCCCACTTGTCAGCATTTGACCCACATCCCTCTTAACCATTTCTATTTATGTACCTATCCAGATACATTTTAAACGTGTAATTGTACCAACTTTCACCACTTCCTCTGACAGTACACCCACCAGCCTCTGTATGAAAATGTTTCCCCTCAGGTCCCTTCTAAGTCTTTGCACTGTCACCTTCACACTATGCCGTCTAGTTCTGGATGCACCTACACTGGGAAAAAGATCTTGCCCATTCAGACTATACATGCCCCTCAGGACTTGTTAAACCTCTGTCATGTCACCATTCAGTCTCTGATAGGCCAGGGGAAAAAGCCTCAATCTGTTCATCATCTCCTTGTAGCTCAAACCCTCAGGTTCCAGAAAATCCTTGTAAATCTTTTCTGCACCCTTTCAAGCTAAACAAAATCCATCCTATAGCAGACTCAACTGATATGTACGCAGTATTCTTAAAGTGGCCTCACCTACGTCCTGTACAAGCGCAACACCCTACCCCTACTCCTATACTCAATACTCAATGTTCTGACCGATTAAGGCAAGCATGCCAACTACGTTCTTCACCACTCTACCGACCTAAACTCCACTTACAAGGAACTATGAATCTTCACCCGTAGTTCTCTTTGTTCAGCAACATTCCCCAGGGCACAACCCTGTTTTAACTTACCAAAATACAAAACCTCACAAATATCTAAATTAAGCTCCATCTGCCAGTTCTTGGCTCATTGATGGTCAAGGATCCCGTTATATTCTGAGATCATCTTCTTTACACTCCACTGCACCACCTTGGTGATGTTATCTGTAAACTTACTGACCATGCCTATCCTGGGATGAAAAGCATGAGCTCAGCACTGATTCTTTCAGCACACCGCTGGCCATAGGTCTCCAGTCTGGAAAACAATCCATTACCTTCAATCTAATTTTGTATCCAATTGATTAGTTTTTCCTAGATTACATATAACCTAATTTTAGTAATCTGTCTTCGATGGGGAACCTTATTAAATGCCTTGCTGAAGTCTATGTAAACAATTTATACCACAGTGTCTTCTTCAATCTTCTTTGTCACCTCTTCATAATACTGAATCACATTAATTGGACATGATTTCCATCACACAAATCCATCTTGACTATCCCTAATCAGTCCTTGTCTTTCTAAATAAATGTAAATCCTATCCCTCAGACTCTCCTCCAACGAACTCCTCAACACTAACGTTGGCTGATACTAACCACGAAAAATAATTATTACTATGTTGGTGATATGGCCAATGATATAGTTCTCATAGTGTGTCAGGGTCAGTGCTAGGAACAAATCAGGCAGATTTCTTTAATCTGCTAAAACAACACGTTGATGACCAAAACAAAGTTGCTCAAACTATGATGGAAAGAGGAATGACGAGAGGATATTGCAAATATGTACATTGATATTTTTCTTTGAAAAATACTGAGAAATACACGCAGAAACACACGCACACACACACACACACACACACACACACACACACACACACACAAACAGACACATACACAGGCACACACGCACACACATGCACACGCACGGACACACACACGTATTGTCGATAACAAACTGAAAAGCAAAATATCTGCGAAGTTAACTTGAAAGAATATTGTCCAAATATGCTTCAAATTCATAACCAAAGGAAAAATGACAGTTTGACTCAAATGCTGTTCTATTTGCAGAGTCATCAAGTCCTACAGCATGGAGAGAGACAGAGAGGCCTTTGGTCCAAACTCGTCCATGCTGACCCAAATATCCAATCACACTAACCTCATTTCCCAGCACTTGGCCCATAGCATTCTCGTCCTTTCCTGTCCATGTACTTGCCCAAATGCCGTTTAAATATCGTTAATATAAATGCTTCAACCACTTCCGTTGGCAGCTCATTCCCTTTGTGTACCACTCTCTGTGTAAAACAGTTTCCAACAGTTTCCCTTTTATTCATTCCCCTCTCACCTTAAACTGATGCCCTCTCCTCCTCGATTCCCCAACTCTCGGAAAAAAAGGCTGGATCCATTCACCCTAACCGTGTAAACTTCTATAAGATCCCTCTCAGTCTCCTATTCTCGAAAGAAAAAAGTCCTCGCTTGTCCAACCTCTCCCTACAATTCATACTGTTGAGTCCTGACAACATTTTTGAAAAATCCGTCTGCATACATTCCAAATTAAAAACATCCTTCCGATCGCAATGTGACTAAAACTGAACACAGCACTGCAAGTGCAGCCTCACCAACATCCTGTATAACTGCAACATAACTTCCCAACTGCTCACCTCCATGTCCTGACCGATGCTTGCTAGTGTGGCAAAAAGCCTTCTTCACTACCATGTATAACTATGACCCCACTTTCAGAGAATGGTGGACCTAAACTCCATGGTCCCTCTGCTCTGCTACACTACTTAAGGTCCTACCAAATTACGATGAAACTCCTACCTTGATCTAACGTTGCCAAAATATTCCTCAGCCCACTTCTCCAGTTTGATCACGGCCCTGCTACAATTTCTGATATATGTCCTCACTGTCCGTGATACCACCTATTTTAGTGTCATCTTCAAGTTTCCTAAACATACCTTGTACATTCGCAAGAATATCATTGATACAGATAACAAACAGCAATGGGCCCAGCAGCGACCCCGAGGCACTTCATGTGTCACAGGCCTCCAGTCCGAGAGCATCCTTCCACTATTACCCTCTGCTTACTACCATGAAGCCAATTTTGTGTCCAATTTGCCAGCTCCCTCTGGATTCCATGCGATGCTAACCTTCCAGACCATCCTATCAATGGTAAACTGGTCAAAGGCCTCCATGACAACCATACAGACTATGTCGACCACCCTGCCCTCCTCAACATTCCTGGTCACTTCATCAATGAACTCAATCAAATTTGAGCGGCATGATCTCCCACTCACACAACCATTCAATCTTTCCAGTCTAAAAACATCTATTAATAATAATTATTAAAATTAATAATAACAAACTAAATAATAAATAATAATAATATGACATTTTCAGTGGAAAATAAATTATCCATGGTATGTGATATTGGAACGTGCATCATGGGTGAAGGGCAGAATAAATTTTGTCCCTGTGTCATTGAACTGTGTTGAAAAAAGCAAGGGTGGCATGGTGATTCAGTAGCTGGTACTGCTGCCTCATAGTGCCATGGATCCGGGTTTGGTTCGAGCTTCGGGTGACTCTCTGTGTAGAGTTTTCACATTCTCACTGTGTTTGTGCAGGTTTCCTCTAAATGCTCCATTTTTCTCCCACAATCCAAAGATGTATAGGTCAGGTGAATTTGCCATGCTAAGTTACCCATAGTGTTATGTGCATTCGTCAGGGGTAAATATAGAGTAGGAGAATGGGAGTGGGTGGGTTAGTTTGGAGGGTCGGTGTGGTCTTGTTGGGCCAAATGGCCTGTTTCCATACTGTAGGGAATCTGTCAAAAAGACTATTTCTAATCAAACCTTATCTTTCCAAATGCATGTATATCTCATCCCTCAAAGTCTTCTCAAGTAACCGACATACCACAGATTTAGACTTCCTAGTCTATCGATACCAGATTTTTCTTTGCTTCCCTTCTTGAATAATGGCACAACATTTGCACATCTCCAATATTCTGGAACCTAAACTGTAGCTAACGTTGATGCAAAAATATCAACCAGGGTCCCTGTAGTTTTCTCTGTAGCCTCTTGCAGTATTCTTGGATGCATCTGTTTAGGACCAGGAGATTTATCCACCTTCATACATTCTAAGGTATCTAACACGTCTTCTCCTGTGATATTGACTCACCCCAAGATAACACAACGACCTTTGTTAACCTCCGAAGTCTTCATGTATTTCTCCACGGTAAAGGCAGAGGAGAAATATTCATTGAGAATCTCGCAAATCTCCTACGGTTCTGGACATGCATGTCCATTTTAGAATTTGAGGGGTCATATTCTAATTTATTTATTCATTTTACTTTAGTATACTTAAAGAACCTCTTTGCATTCACCCTAATCTTCTCAGCCAAAGCTACCTTGTGCCCCCTTTTCGCCCTCCTGATTTCCTTCTTCAGTAAACTCCTTTATCCCCTGTATACCTCCACGTATTCCCTCGATCCCAGCTGCCTGGATCTGAGCCACGCCTCTTTTTTGCTGGTCAAAGCCTCAATATCTCCTGACATCCGAGGTTCCCTCTTCCTACCAACCTTGCCTTTTACCCTCACAGCAACATATAGACCTTGAACTGTAGACATTTCACTTTTAATGTCCTCCCACTTGCAGGAGGTCCCTTCGCCTGCAAACAAACTCCTCTAACCAACCCCTACAAGCTCCTGTCTAATTCCATCAAAATTCGCCTTGCCCCAAGTTTGAACTTGAACATGTGGACCAATTTTGTCCTTCTCCATAATTATTTAAAAATTAATGCATCTATGGTCACTGGTCCCAGAGTGCTCCCCACTCTAACCTCAGTCACCTGTCCTGCCCTAGATCTTAGAGTAGGTCACGCTTCGTCCCTTCCTGAGTTGCACCCTCTACTTACTGCTGGAGGAAACTATTCTGAACACACTTAATAAATACACCCCATCTCAGTCCTTAATTCTATGTCATTCCCAGTCTATGTTAGGAAAATTAAAATCTCCTACTAGTGCAATGCTATTGGGCCTGCAAGTCTCCCCAGTCTGTCTACATATTTCTGTTCCCCTAAATCCTCGTTTACTATTTGGGGGCCTAAATTACAATCCAAATTCTATCACCATTCCCTTCTTATTTATTAGCTCCCCAGACAAATCCTCACAGGATGATCCATCAGTTATTTTATCTCTGTTTACTGCTGTGTTACTCGCCTTAATAAAAAATGAACTCCCCTCCCCTCCTTCCACAATCTCTGTCCCGCATAAAGCACCTGTACCCTGGTACATGAAGCTGTCAGTGTTGTCCCTCCCTTAGCCATGTTTCAGTAATGGCTATAATATCCCAGTCCCACGCATCGATCCATGCCCTGAGTTCATCGGCCTTACCTGTCAGCCATCTTGCATTGAAACAGTTGCAATTTAATCCAACAGACATTCCTTGCTCCCTGTCATTGTCTAGCCTGACCTGTCTCTTCATTTTCCTGTTTCTGATTACTGTATCTCCTTCCAGCCTCGCACTTGTCTCCCTGCTGATGAGGATCCCACCACTTCCCAACCCCAGCCAATCTAGTTGAAATCCTCCCTTGCAGCAGTTGCAAACCTGCCTGCCAGGATATTGGTCCCCGCCCAGTTCAGGTACAACCCATCCTTCCTGAACACGTCATCTTGCTCCACAAAAGATCCCAGTAATCCAAAAATCTCTGCCCCCTGCACCAATTCTTTAGCCACCCATTTATCTGCCATATCCTCCTGTTCTTACCCTCACTAGCACGGAGAACTGGAAGTAAACTGGATATTACCACTGTTATGGTCCTGTCTTTTCTCCTTTTCCCTAGCTCTCTATAATCACTCTGCAGGATGTCATCACTATTTCTACCTGTGTCACTCTGTCCTTTGTACCAATGTGCACAATGACCTCTGGCTGCTTCCTCCCACCCCCACCCCCGGTGAGAACATTCTGCAGCAGCTCTGAGACATCCTGGACCCTGGCATGTGGGACGCTACACACCATTCCGGATTCCCTTTTGCAGCCACATTTCCCCTCACTATCGAGTCGGATAATTACTTCTGTAGTTATTCTACTTGCACAGCCTTCTGACAATGGGAATTCTTCATGAAACAGTTGAATTTGGCTGAATTGTTTTGCTTCAGGCAATGGGGAGATTCCAAAGAATCCACATCAGGAATCGCCCATTAGTGGGAAAGACGACTGGGCTTTTTTTCACTCCCACACATTGCTGTGATGAGCGATAGAGAAACAGAAAGGGACCAATGGAATGTTTCTCCACAGATAGGCTACATTTTCCATCTGTAAGTTAAATCAATAACGTTATCAGTCCCACACTGAACTCCGTGAGATCTTCTTGAACATTGTCCAAACAGTATGACTCCATTACATTCTCGACTCCAGGTCAGTGCGTTATTGCAGAATCAATTCATTCACAATAAATGGTCATACTTGTTTTGAATATGTGTTAATATGTGCTTGCATAATTTAAAAATAAGCGTTTCATGTCTTCACAATATCTGTGTTAAAATGAATATTCTAAAACATATACAGTAATTGCTGGAAAAGTTCAGCCTGTCTGTCAGCATGTAGGAAGAGAATTCAGAATTCAATTTTTCTGTCCAATGACTTTTCCTTTGGAACTGACTTATTCTTAAATTATTTCCCCAGTTTTATTCTTCCACACAAGAAGAAATATCCATCCGGTATTCACCAACTACACTCTTCTCAAGATCTTATATGGTCAATAAAACATCCCTCATTCTCAGGCCGAACTGTTAATTCTTCACAACGTAATGCCTTCAGCCCAAGAATGCGTAAAGAGAAACATCTTTGAGACATTTCGAAAGCAATTTTGTTTTTTTTCAGTTTAGACAATTATAACTACACATAATACAACAGATGCAATCTCAGCAATGTCCTGTACTGATGCAGAAAACATCGCTAAGATCATACCCAACACCCCTTGCACGAAACAGGATCATGACATTTTCCTTCCAAATCATTTGCTACATCTTCAGGTTAATTTGATTTGATTCATATCCTAAGACACACAAATCTCTCTGTACCATTGAGTTCTGCATTCTCCTTGCATTTAAATAAATTTCTGCTGTTTCATCTTCCCCAAAACAGAAAATTTCCATCACATATATATTGCACTGTTTTTTTTCTGCTGAAACTTTGCTCACAGCCATCCTCTGTCTGTATGCCATTGCTTGTTGCTGTGCCCTCCCCAGTCTTTGTGCCATAACATACAATATGCCCCTTCCCTGTCTGTATCCCATTACAGACGTACTGCCTTGAGCCGTCTGGAACGCATTGCAGAGGCTCTGCCCTTCCCTGTCTGTGTCCCATTATAGATGTACTGCCCTCGGTCTGCCATCCTCCGTCTGTATCCCATTGCATACGCTCTGCCCTCCATCTGTCTGTATCCCATTGCTCATACTCTGCCGTCCCCTGTCTGTATTCCATTGCAGATGCTCTGCCGTCCGCTGTCTGCATCCCACTGCATCCACTCTGCCCTTCCTCGTCTGTGTCCCACTGCAGACGCGCAGCCCTCCCCTGTCTGTATCCCATTGCAGACGCTCTGCCGTCCCCTGTCTGTATTCCATTGCAGATGCTCTGCCGTCCCCTGTCTGCATCCCACTGCAGACGCTCTGCCCTTCCTCGTCTGTGTCCCACTGCAGACTCTCTGCCCTCCCCCTGTCTGTATACCATCGCAGACGCTCTGCCCTCGCCCTGTCTGTATCCCATTGCAGACGCTCTGCCATCCTCCATCTGTATCTCACTGCAGACTGTCTTCCGTCCACTGTCTGTATCCCATTGCAGATGCTCTGCCCTCCCCCTGTCTGTATCCCATTGCAGACGCTCTGTCTCCATTTGACATCTTATTGAATGATTATTCTGGTGCATGAGCAAACTGAGCTCCATCTCCTTCATCCAGTTCATTAGAATAGATTGTAATTTGTTGATGACCTCACACAGATCCCTGGAGAATTCCACTCGTTACAGCTTTCCAAACACAAAATGAGTAATGATCTCTACTCTGCATTTCCTGACAGCTACCCAGGGTGTCCCTGCTTCTGCATAACAGCCTGGGATGGTTATATGACGTCCCCCTGTGCTGTGTAATTGACTGAATACTTCATTCTGTTTGGTGGGGTCTGTTTGGTGCAGCCCATTTTGCCGCAGACCCTTATAGACGCAGAACTATTTCAGCGCAGCTCAAATTTATTCCTTTTCAGGCTTTGATCAAAGCATTAATCAAAGCAATGAAAATAAAAATAATGTTTATTCTCTTCAGTGAAAATGTTAAAAAGACACTTGAGTAAGTATAACACTGACTCAGAGTTTTCTTTCAGAGCTAAAATGATCATTGGTCTTGCATTTATGCAGATTGAAAACATTCATGAAGCTATTGAACATTTGACTGATGCGCTTCCAGATGAATTGGAATCGCTGCTGGACTGGTTCAAGGATAACTATGGAGGTAGAAGATTACGCAGAGGAAATGGTCGACGTCCACCGCTTTTTCCAGTTGGAATGTGGAATTTATATGAAAGAACTTTAAACAATGAGGACAAAACAAACAATAATGCAAAAGCTGTACACAGGAGATGACAATGCGAACTCGATGTGGAACATCTAGTTATTTGGAAATATATTGAGAGTTTACGAAAAGTTCAGAGAGGAAGGGACATTTACTATGAGCATCTGATAGCAGGGCACGATATTCCTTTGAAATGAAAGAAGCAGATGCTAGAATACAAACACTGGTAAGAAGATTTATTGAGAGAAATGATGTCGAGTATTTACGAGGATTGTCCATAATTTTGAATGAACATCATGTTTTAGATTTTGTGTAATGAACTTATATCATTTATTTTTTCTTTTTAACATTTTTACTGAAGAAAATAAACATTATTTTTACTTTTAGTCTTTCATTAATGCTTTTAACTAAGCCTGAAAAGTGAGAGAGATGAGATTGGAAATGCCAGCAAGTTTAAATTGAGAATTGCTCTTTCCTGGACGTTGCTGCTTACTTGGTTGGTGGGACGTCGATGTTTCAGAATCTCCACGCGAGGTGTCCTGGTCCTCTCTTGCTCTTTCCAGGATCCTCCCCATATGTCGAGGTAGAGGGTGAGGGAATGGATATCGGGCACTCTAACACCCGGCTTGGCCTTTTCTGTCCTATTCCAGGATGTTTCTCCTGGAATGGGAGAAGAGGAGGGACGGAGTGAGGGTGGGAGTGGGTGTCCCTGCTGTTAATGCTGGTATAGGGGAAGGGGGTAGGGTGAGATATCCGGAGGGAGTCTGACCACAGTGTCGTACCCATGCAGTGGTATTAGTGTGCGGGGCTATTGCTTCAGTGACAGAAAAACGTGGGGGAAGGAAGGTGCTGAATTCAACAGTGAGTGTGGTCGTGCTTGAGCCTTATTTGGAGATAGAGTGTGAGCCTTGTTCGGGGGTAGGTGTTATAACAGATATACAGTGAGTGCGACGGAGCAGAAGAATATGGTGACACTTATCCTGGCAAAGTGGGGGGAAAGAATATTGAAGCTTGTCCTATATTGCTGACCAATTCTGCAGATCATCTCAGCGTTGAGGTGAGTCTCCCTGAACGTCTTGTCCAAGTCTATCGGTAATAACACCACAGACCCTTTCCATCACTTCCCACAGAATCAGTTTGGGTGGATCTTACAAATAGCAAGGTGAAGCAAACATTAGTGTATAATATATCAAAACCAAATCTGTCACGTAAATACTTTACAATATATGCTCTGGAAATTAGGTATGCAAGTATATGCAAGGGGGAGCAATGACACAGTGATATTATCGCTGGGGTCTTAACCGAAAGACCCAGGTAATATTCTGGGGACATGAATTCAAATCCTGCCATGGTGGAATTTGAATTCAATCTGTATCTGGAATCAAGGGTTTATGATGACCAGGAATCCATTGTCGATTGTTGGAAAAAATCATCTGATTCACTGATATCCTTGAGGGAAGGATACTGCTGTCCTTACCTGGTGTGGCCTGCAAGTGACTCCAGACTCAAGACAGCGCTGCTGACTCTTATCTGCCCTCTCGCATGGGCAATAAATGCTGGTAATCCAGGGACGCCCACCCCCTCATCCTGTGAATGAGTAACAAATAATCGTGTGTGCTGCAGTAATAATAGATGGTCTCAAATTGCACTGAAACTGTGAAGAATAACTTCCATAAGTGTGTATCAGGTCGGTTGAACAGTATGTTGTGAACCAAACTAGAGAGCACATTAGTTCAGATTTGGTGTTGTGTTGTTAGGAGGACTAATTAATAAGCTTGCTCTGAAGCAGCTTTGGAGGAATAGTGACATCAATATGTTGCATTTTTACACAGCGTCTGAATACAATATCGAATGTTTGAACATTCTGGTCAAGCATCATGGAAGCCCCGGAGGCTAGAGGGTCAAGTACGCTCCAATGAATTGGGGAAGTATGATATAACATTCAATGGGAGAAGCAATGATTGTGAGAGTCATAGAGTCCGACAGCTCTTATAAAGGCCCTTCAGCCCAAACTGGTCCATTCCAAACAAAATGTCCATTCACATTAACCCAATTTCCCTGCCTTTGCCCCATATCCATCTTATTCTTTCCTATCTGTGTATTTGTCCAAATGCATTTTAAATTTTGTGAATGTACCTCCCTCAAACACTTCTGCTGGCAGCTCATTCCATATGTATACCACCCTGTGTGTAAAAGAAATTGCCCCTCAGCTTCCATTTTACTGTTTCCCCTCGGATCTTAAATTGATGCCCACTAGTCCGTAGGTTGCTTAATCCTGTGGAAAAAAAGACTGATTGCATTCACTCTATCTATACTTCCCATGATTCTATACACTTCTATCAGATCCCCCTCAGTCTCATACACTCTAAAGTAAAAACTCCTCGCTTGCCGAACCTCTCACTATATCTCAGACCATTGAGTCCGGGCAACATATTTGTAAATTTCTTCTACTCTATTTCCAGTTTAATAACATTCTTCCTATAGCAAAGTGAACAACACTGAACATAACACTACCAATATTGCCTCACCAGCATCCTGTATAACTGCAACACAACTCCCTAATTTCGATACTCATTACTCTGACTGATGAAGGCCAGTGTGCCAAATGCTTTTTTCACAGCCCGATCTCCCTGTGACTCCACGTTCAGAGAACCTTGAACCTGAATTCAAAGGGCCCTTTGTCTCAGTACACTCCTTAAGACCCTGTCATTCACCATGAAACTCCTACCTTGATTTGACTTTGTAAAATGCAAGAACTGACTCTTATCTGTAAATATATGTACAATATACATGCATGAAACAAACAGTAATAGTCCCAGAACTTTCTCCTGAGACATTCCACTCGTCACAGGCCTTCAGTCCGATAAGCCTGCTTCCACTATTACTCTATATTTCCTACCATCAAGCAAATTTTGGATCTGATTTGCCAGCTCCCCCTCAATTCCATATGATCTAAACTTCCATGTGGAACCTTACTGAAGGCCTTACTGAAATCCATATACACTACGTATACCACCATGCCCTTGTCAAAGTTACTGGTCATTTCACCAAAGCACTCTCACAAATTTTTAAGCCATGATCCCCCATGCACAAAGACGTGCTGACTGCTCATATTCACACCCTGCCTTTCCAAATGCATGTATATCGTCTCTCTCTCAGAATCTTCTCAAAAAACCTACCTACTAGAGATGTCAGGTTTACTTGTCTATAGGTACCAGGTTTTTCTTTGTAGCTCTTCTTGAATAAAGGCACAGCATTCCAGTCCTCCAGGACCTCACCCGTTGGCTACCGATGATACAAAAGTACCGACCAGGGCCCCCACTATTATTTCTCTGTCCTCGTGCAGTGTTCCTGAATATATCTGGTCAGGACCAGGAGATTTATAGAAATACTGCATAGTCTGAAAGATATGTCTACTTATTTCAGGTGAAAACACCAAAGAGTGAGTAAGTGACTTAATGATGACTAACATAACAAATTAAAGAATATATTAATCACAGGAAGTGACTTCAGAAGAATTCCAGACATTGTGGAATCCTAAGAATTCTCAGAAAATTGCAATCCTGAAAAGGAGGGGCATGAAACTGATGAGGAAATCAAAAAGCGAACATCCATGCAAACAAACAGGAACACAAAGACTGCAAAAATCTATGATCTATATTTCAAAAGAAAAAAAATTGTCAAATGTGGAAATTTGCAATCGGGAGAGACGAGATCAAGGTGAATAATAGGGAAATGGCAAAGCAAATGATCAGTTACTTTATATCTGTCTTAATGGAGTAAGATCCAGAAAATCACCCAGAAATACGAAGTGATCGTATAGGACTTGTGGAAGTAAAGACATAAAGTCAATTCATATCAGTAACAAGGCAATATTGAACATGCAGCTGGATTGAGCATTGCTAAGCTTGACAAACCAGATGCACTTCATACCAAACTCTTCAGAAATAAATCACAAATAGAAGTATTGATTGCATTGTCGATGACTGCGTTCTATTTTCCTGTACATTCTGCAGAGTCTGGAAGCTGGTGAAGATAAATGAACATTAGTTAATGTGATCCAAGCACTATAGATGAATGGTAGGGATCCAAGCATCTACAAAGGGAAGAGGAAACAGTGTGGAGAACTGCAGACCAATTAACTTGATATTTGTTGGGAAACTGTTGGAATATATTATATAGGATGTGATATTGGATATTTAGACATCAACAGCAAACTTTGAGAGACTCAGTATGCATTTCTGAAAGGGACATCATACATGACAAACTTTGGAATTGTTTGAAGTTGATTCTTACAGCATCGATCATGGGGAACCAGGACAATTGGCATATTTTAGATTATCAGAAGGCTTTCTATAAGAACCCACACAGTGAGTTCGAAAATGCAATGATGTGAAGGGTATTTGGAGGAATATATGTAAGTGGTAACCTAAAGTTTGGTTTGCCTTCCTTTAAGGGAGTCAGAATATAGATGTAAAGACATGTTGAAGCAGTTTCACAGAGTGTTGGTGAGACTGTACCTGGAGTATTGAGAACAGTTTTGGTAACCACATCTAAGAAATAATATACTGACCACAGAGGAAGTGTAATGGACATTATCCAGATAAATCCCTCAGGTGGCGAGATTGCGTGATGAGGAAACTCGGCCTATGCGGTCTAGAGTTTCAACGAATCAGTAGTGGGTCACTGTGAACTTTATAAAACTCACAAAACATACGGCAAATTGGAAATTAACAGAAAATTTTTCAGGCTGTCTAATCCACATTCAAGGCAAATAATGGCAGGATAAGGGACAGACCATTAAAGACTGCAATGAGCAGGAAATTCTGCGCGTTGAGGGGACTGACTAACACAGGGGCAAGGCAGGGCAAGATTACGTAGAATCCCCAGATAACCTACAAGTGTGTCAAGTGGAACAGATTAACCACGAATACGTAGGACTCATTAGTGACTTGGCAAGTTGCATCTAAATTAACTTTAGTAGTAGGAGAAAGAGGGGAGTGGTAGAAGGCTGTTTTTTTGTGACTGGAGGCTAGTGTGCCACGGGCATCAGTGCTGGGTCCCTTATTATTTGTGATTCGGAGGTGCGAGTGTTGGGCTGCGGTGGACAAATCTAAAAATAGTATAACACCAGCCTATAGTCTAACAGGTTTATTCAGCAGCACTAGCTTTCGAAATGCAGCTTCTTCATCAAAATGCACAACCACGTGATATAACTGATGTTGAGAGATTTTTAATTTTATTATTTGTGGTATTCATAAATGATGCAGCTGTGAATATGGATGAGGGTTGGGGTATGTAATAAATAAGTTTGTGTTTGATACAAAGATTGGCCGGGTGATTGGCAGTGAGGAGGATGGCCTTATGTTCCAGGGTGATACAGATGGAATGGTCAGATGGGTGGATCAATGGCAGATGGAATGTAACTCTGATAACTATGAGATGATACACTTTGGAAGAAGGAACCAGTCAGGGGAGTACTCAATGAAGGCAGCACACTAGAAAGCTCAGAGGGTGCTTCTCCAGACATCGCTGAATGTGACTGCGCAGGTTATACACAATCTGGGGGAATGTAAACATAGCCGTTATTAATCGAGGCATAGATTATAAGAACTATGTGGAACATTGGTGAGGGCAAGATGGAATATTGTGTGTAGGTCTGGGAACAACATTACAGAAAGGATGTGATTGTAGTGGAGGGGGTGCAGAGATGTTCCCTTGGATGGAGCATATCAGCTATGGAGAGAGGCTGGATAACCTCAGGTTGTTTAGTTTGGAGGAGAGAAGGCTGCGAGGTCTGTGATTCAGAAGGATAGGATTATGAGGTACATGGACAGGGTGGATAGACAGCAGCTGTTGCTGTTACTCAAAGGGCCACACTTTAAAAGTGAAGGATTTGCGGATTAGTGAAGATTTGAGAATTGTTTTTCAACCAGAGCGTGTTGGGGTCTGGAATGCACTTCTTGAGAGTGGAGTTGTCATGCTAACCTCAAACCATTAGAAACGACACGGTTGTGCACTTCAAATGCTTTAAGATTCACGGCTACGGTCTTGTGTCGGAAAGTGGGCTGAATGTAGACTGTGCTGTATTTCTGGTAGTACAGAGTCTGTGCTTCTGTGATTGTATGGCTGTGGAAGGTCAATCATTGAGTAGCTTAAGGTAGGAATTGATGGGTTTCTGAAGATTATCTTAACAAAGTTGATAAAGGAGAACTTGTAATATTTTCTGGAAATACGTCAATGGCAAAATTAAGAGAAAAGAAGTTGCAGATTTCTTACAGTGTGATACCAGATAATTGAGGACCAGGAAATAGCAGAACTATGGAGCAAACACTTTAGTTATGCCTTCACAGAAGAAAACAAAACAAAAAAGAAAACTTTCTAGCAATACTAGGGAACTTTGGTCTTGTGAGAAAAGGGGAATAGAATGTAAATAGCAACTAAGCAGTTTAGAAAAAGTATTGGACTGAAATTAATGGGCAAAGACAAAGTCAACGGAGATTTATGACATGGGAATCATATTTGAGAAAGTGGCTTTTAGTAAAATTATGTAGCAGATATCAATGCTGTGCGAGTGGATTATCAGAAAGATTTTTGATAAAGCCCCAAGCCTATTGTGCAAATTCGAATCCTATGGGACTCGGACTAATATATGGTCATGGGTTTAGAATGGGAGAGTTGGCAGGAAACAGTGAGTAGGAATAAAACCATGTTTTATTTTTAAATGGAAGGCTTGGAGGATATTGTAAGGATCGTGTCTTGGACTCCAGCTATTCCTAATACAATTCATATATTTGGGTGAGGGGCGCAAATGCAATATTCCCAAGTCTGCTGACAGCACTAAACGGTGTCAGCCTGTGAGTGGATGAGGAGGATGTAAAAAAGTTCCAAGGTGATTGAGACAAGTGGAGTGACTGGGCAAATACGGGGCAGGTGGAGAGTAATGGGAGAGATGAGATGTTGTGTAATTTGATGGGAACAATGGACTGGCAGCTTCTCATTTGAAAAAGGAGTGGTTGAAAACAATTGCACTATAAATGAACTTAAGCTGCATTTTTGTTTATTTCTGCGTAGCCCTCAGAGTCCATGTGTGACAGTGAGTTCTGAAGCCAGAAGTCAATTCTGGGAATGGCATTGGCACGCTGACCATTGCAGGTCGGCCCAGCTCGTGGGGAACTGTAACTTTGAAAGGAATCTGGATCTCCCTGTACAGCAATCACTTAAAGCAATATTGCAGGAGCAGAAAGCAGGAAGGAAGATAAATGCTGTATTCACCTTCATTTCAGGGGAATTTGAGTACAGGAGTAAATGTATCTCACTGCAGCTGTTAAGGGCCTTGGTGAGACCCCACCTCGAACATTGTGCAGTATTGTGTGCAGTTTTGGTCTCTTTTCCTAACAGTTGACAAACCTGACATTGAGGGAGAGCAGCAAAGGATGACCAGACTGACATCTGGGATGACAGACTTGTTGTGGGAGCAGAGTTTTGGGGCAACTGGACTTGTATTCAATGGGGTTTAGGAAAATGAGTGGAAATCTCAGTGAAATATATAACACTCTGACAGGGCGAGACAGATTAGAAACAGGGATGGTAATTCCCGTGGCTGGGACGTCTAAAACAAGGGGCTACAATATTAGGTACAGACAGGCCACTTTGCATTGAGATGAGATTAAATGACTGCACTCGGAGACTGGCGAACCAGGGGTACTCTCTCCCAGATCAGGCTGTGGAAGTCAAGGGGATGAATATAAATAAGGATTTCTGGAAACTAAAGGGATAGGGAGAGAGCAGGAGTATGGTGTGAAGATAGAAAATCAGCTATCATTCCAGGTTGTTCTCCAATAACGCAATAACTGTGTTCCTGTGCAACACTGTGTTGTACAAAATCATGCAATATTAATAATAGGGTCTATGGAAAAAAGAGGGTAATTGGCGAACCCCCTAAAATATCAGTAAAAACCAAAAATTAAATTTGATCTAACGCTTTCACACTACAGTCACTCACTGGTGCACTGTACCTTTTACCACAATCTTCACCAGAAAGCACGCGGGGGCTGACTGACCATGTGGGGATACCGATGCTGAATTCCAGTTCTCTCCAAGATTCTCCCCACAGTTTGAAATAAAGTTCTTTCGAAACACAGACTACAATTCCCAGTTTCAGGCTCAGTTTCAAGGCCTGCAGAGTCGATTGCATTCCTGTTTTTGCTGAACACATTGATTGTACCTTTTGTAGACAGAGGGTTTCTGAGGCAGGATTTGCTGGTCAGCTGGTGCCCGACAAGGAATCGCGTCACAGTGAACACCAGTTCACTTTATAGAAAAAGGTTCATGAATTGCATTGCAGCCGAAATGTATTTAATCAACACGCGTTATCGGTGAACTGCCGGTACATAGAATGGAGGCGCAAAACTGGTGGGCTGAATGGACTACAGCAGTTCTCATTTTATGGTTCACAACGTTTAAACATATTAAGGGTTATGAATATTGTATGGGGAAAACTGCGTTGAGGAGATGTTCGGCCATTAACTAGAATAGGGAAAGCTCAATGAGTTTAATGACGTATTCCTTTCCTGATACTTCTGTGCAGTGTGTGGGAAAGCTCTGTAAATGTTGTCACAAGCTCTCAGCTGTTAGGAAGGAGGTCTCTGCAGGGTCGACAGGATTGTGTTTCCCATTCCCTTTTCTGATAACGAGGCTGTTGCCGGCTGTTCTCTCCGGGTTTATCCTTTAAGACCTCGGAGCAGTTTGATACAATTGAGTGCCTTGCTTGGCCGTTTCAGAGACCATTGAAGAGTGTATCACACGTCTGTGTGTCTGGAGTCACTTTTAGGCCAGACAGGAAAGCACGGGGGATTCACTTCCTGAAAGTACACTGGGGAAGGAGATCGACATCTATAATCGACCTTCAATACACGATCACTATTACTGACACCAGATAATAAATCTCGATATTTTATTAATTGTTTTTAACTTGCACCAGTTGCCAGAGAATTATCCTGGTCTGGATTAGCAATCCAATGACAATTCCACAATACCACCATCTCCACTTGGGGGCCTAGCGGAAACCACACTGAACTGATTATTTTTTGTACTGTGTGACAGCTCTTTCAAAAATAACCCCAATCAATTTGACCATCGTGATGGGACTGAGGGCGTGGTAATTGTTCTGATTGTAATTATTCCCTTCTTACGGGATAGGACATAGTTGAGTAATTACCCACATTAGGAGAAAGTGAGGACTGCATTTGCTAATTACCCACATTGCCAGGGAGTTGTCAGAGTTGGAGCTGGAATGAAACAGCTTCCCCAGGGACACGGCTTGTTTTGTAGCTAAAGTCCTCAGTCCTATTGCAGGAATGGTGTCATGGCCAAATCTACAGGGTCCAGCTGTTGCTTCATATCACGTGCAGTGAATTGAATTGATTAAGACGGGCATCAGTGATTCTGAGGGTATCATATTGAGGGTGAGGTGGGTAATCGACTCAACACTTCTGGCTGAGGATGGTGCAGATACTGCATCTTTTACATGGATGCACAGGGCTGTTCCATTATTTGGGATGGGGATATTTGTGGAGTCCTCTCCTCCAGTAAGTTGTTTAATGGCCAATCGACTTTTATCCATGGATTTGACAGGACGACAGAGCTTCTATCTGATTTGTTAGTCTTGGGATCATCTCTCTCTCTGTATCAGATGTTAGTCCTGATGTTTGTAGTGAAACCAGTCAAGTGCGGTAGCTTTAATGGATTGTCATCAGCTTTAGGTGCACGTGATTCCGACCCGACCATGTTCACCCACACTCGTCACTGACCCATGGATCGGCTTGATGGAAATGGTAGATGGATGGACTATCCTGGGGGAAAAGTTACAGATTGTCATTGAAATCTACAGCATCAGATGATAACCAAGATTTAGCTGCAATATCTACAATTCAATTCTACGGAATGCCCCCCAGTTCACACCGAGACCCATTCACCCATCAGCCCTGTATTCAGTGACCTACTCTGGTTTCTGATGCGGAAATATGTCCATTTTCATATTCTCTTTCTGCTGGAAGTCTTTTCTTGGTGTCACGCCTCCAATTTGTTACATAAACAATATCCATTTAAGGTAATAATCTGAATCTTTTCCTTTCAGTAATGTCATCTTCTGTATTTGAAGTGAATGTGTTTCCTTCTGTTTTTTTTCTCCCTGACCATGAATCAGAGCTCTGCAGTGTCAGTGATGCCAGCCTTATGCAGTTTCAGAGTCAAGGAACTTGTCACCATGCGTTACTGTTCAGTTCCCAGTGTACAACGCTCCATGTTGGACAGGATGTTTGGGCATCTTTGACAATATGTCGTTGGAAATTGTTCAAAAACAGAAATTGCTGAAGAAATTGCGAAAGATGTTGAAGAATGTTTTGGAGTGAATGCAGAGTTAAACTTTCAGGTCTAATGAACCTTCTATAAAGGCTTTTTATTTTTATTTCCAGTATCCATAATTATTTATTTAATTGAAAAATTGTTCTGCGCCTATACATTTCTGGAGAAACTCAGAAGGTCTGTCAACATCTGCAGAGAAAGAGAAACAGAGTTAGCGTTTCCAGTCCAGTGTGACAATTCTTCAAAACTGAATACAATTGCAAAATGGTATTTTAATCCCTTATCAGAAGTGGAGGATGGGTTGCAGTGAAAAGAGGGTGTGGCAAAAGAAAAACGGGCTTTTAGCAGTGGTGAAAGGAAAGATTCTGTATAACGGGTCGAATTTAAGGTGTGAATGCGGGAAAGGGGTTCTCTCTATTGAATGTAAGATAAAAAAGACAACCACATAAAGTTATACGGAGGCCAGGAGGGAGAATGCTGACCATGTGGTATATACATCTGGCCACAGATAAGTTTTCACTGTCCTGATCATCACCCACTTTAGATAAAAGAATTCAGGTGCTTGACTTCTTATTGGCACTAGTAAACGTTTCATGCTGCCTTAATATTGTAACATGGAGGAAAAACAAATCACAGTTTGACTTTTGGGCCGCGTGTTGGTTACCTGTCATTTTTAATATTGTTTAATTTTGCGGTGCTTATCTTTAAACGCTTGTTCTTGAAGTTAGTATCAGATGGAGTGTAGGATATTGAGGGGTGACATTATAGAAACTTATAAAATCTTGAGAGGTATGGATAGGGTGAATAGCCAAGATCTTTTCCAAAGGGTAGGGGAATCCAAACATAGTGGGAATAGGTTTAAGGTGAAAGAGGGTAGATTTAAATGGGATGAAGGGTCAGCGTTTTTACACAGAGGGCGGTGTGGGTATGGAATGCGCTTCCAGAGGAAGAGTGGGAGATGCAAGGACAGCTACAACATTTAAAACGCATTTGGACAAACGTATGAATGGGAAACATTTAGAGACACATGGACCTAATGAAAACAGATGGGACGAGTATAGTTTGGAAAACCTGGCAAGCATGGACATTTAGAAAATCTTCACGCAGAGTCAGGGTGGTTTTGTGAAAAGGAAATGATATTTTGCCCTGTAAAATCATGCAAAGTATTTCTGGAGATGCCTGTAAATGTAACAAGTGGACTTGATAAAGGGGATCTGGTGGACACGAGGCTTTCCAGAGATTTTCCACAAGGTATTACAAAATAAAGGTTCTTACACAAAACAGAAGCTCCAGGACGTCGGATACTGTATTAACGTGGGATGATGATTGTTTAACACAGAAATCGGAGAGTCAGGATTAATGGATCTTTATGGTAAAGGTTTAACTGCTGCAGTACCACAAATATCAGTCTGATGGCATCAGTTATTTACAATCTAAGCTGACAGCCTGAAGGAGGGAGTTGAGTGCAATACACATCCGAGTTTGAGGATGATACTGAGAATCAAAAGGCAGGCTGTTACTTAAAGGAGAGGACTTCCAGAAAATGAACAGTACAAAGGCTTTGGAGTCTTCCTGTGTATGAAACATAAAGTCAGCATGATGATGCAGCAAGGAACTAAGATGGTACATTAGGTGGTTTCCTGGGAAGAAAGGGTTGTGTTATTGAGAATCTCTAAGATGGTGAGGCGATAATTCATTGGGGTTTAAATGAATGAGGAGTGATACTGCTGAAACCTACAAGACACAGAAGGGGTTGGAGTAGGTAGATGTTGAGAAGTTGTTTCCATTCTTGAGCAAAGTGTCGAACTCGATGATATAGATACCGAATATGGAACATCGATTTCAATCTGAGATGCAGAGTCATGTCTTCTCTCCGAAGGTAGTGAATGTCTGGAATTTCCTAACCCAGAGAGGTGTGGAGGGATACAAGGAGTCGGCAAGAGAGTGGGGTTGAGCCCTGGAGTAGATCAGCCATGTTCTTATTAAATGACAGGGTTTGCTTGAGGGGCCGATTGACCTACTCCTGTTCCTATTTATTAATTTCACATGTTATGCTTTTGGAAAGTAACGGGTTATTTTGCTGGAAATCGTGTTGTACAATGTTGCATTCAGGGAGAGCAAAGGATTTGTTGTTTTAACACTGGGTGGGGTATGTAGCTGTATTCCCAGCGTATCTGGGTCTGCAACATGACCCACATCTGGAGCAGAAGTTACAGAGAGGGAACGCCTGGAAACAGGGACTGGGGGGTGGGGGTGGTGGTCACTTCCTGATCCAGTCTGGATTTTCCAAGTACATTTCAAAAACTACACCTAACCATCGGAGTGGCCTCGATCGGCCCCTGTTTAGCATGTCCGAGGGCTGAATGGAACATCAGAACATAGGGCTGAGGGACACAAGTGGGCCATTCGGCCCTTTGACACTAGTCCACTAATAAATAAGGTCATGGCTCATCTCATTGTGATCCTAGCTGCACTTTTCTTTCCATGCACCATTATCCCTGACTCATCTGTCCATGGAAAATCAGACAAAGCCAGCTTAGATATAATTTAAAGGTCCAGCCATCCCAAACTTCTGGGTAAGAGAATTCCCACTTGACTGAAGTCCTACTTTGTGTATTTCTCCTAATTCCTGCTCTGATGGAGGTTGGATGGTGTCACTGTTTCCTTTTCTCGTCCCATTCCTCCACTGCTGACACATAATTTTAAATGTAACCAGGTTGATGATATGGCTGATGATAAAGTTCTCAGATTGAGTCGGGTTCAGTGACAGGAACTAGTCAGGAAGATTTCTTTAGTCAGCCACAAGTAACTAATATAACTAACGAATGTGCATGGTGGATCTGTGGTTAGCACTGCTACCTCCCATCACTAAGTAGCTGCATTCAATTCCAACCGCGGGCAACCCTCGATGTGGATTTTGAACATTCTCCCCATGTCTGTGTGGGTTTCCTCCCAGTGTTCCAGTTTCCTCCCACTGTCCAAAGGTATCCAGCTTAGAGCAGACTGGCTATGCTAAATTGCCTACAGCTTTCAGTGATGTGTTGGTTAGATAGGTTAGTCATGGGAAATGCCGGGTTACATGGATAGAGTAGGGGGGCAGGTCCGGGGGGGGGGGGGGGGGGAGGGGGCGATACTGTGACGAGGGTCGATGTGGACTTGATGGATGGAATGTCCTGCTTCCACAATGTCGAGATTCTATAAAAACAAGAAGTTTTACTATACAAACACCCAGTGGGTATCTATCTGATCACTCTCATCTAGGTTTTGTATGTTTCAATAACATCACCTCTCATTCCAAGAGTAACCTGTTACATCTTCATAATATAACACCCTCATCCCTGGAATGCATGAAGTGAAATATCTATGATCTGCTTCCAATTTAATTATATCCTTTCTCAGGTAAGGAGACAAAAATAATCTCAGGCACAGATGAAGTTAATTTTAGTTTTCTCAGTGGTGATAGTATTTGGAACTCTCTTCCCTGCAAAGCATTGGAGGCAGAGATATTGAATATGTTTGAGGCACAGACAGAAGGTTCATAAAGAATAACGGAGTCAAGGTTATCGGGGAATGGCAGGAATGTGCAGCGTTGGGGAAATGCTGACAGTGGTAAAAAAAATCACATTACTGCAGCACATCCAGGAATATAATGCAAAATGAAATGATAATATCGATAAAATGTCCAGGGGAAATTCAAGATGTTGGTTATCTGGAAGGTCTGCTTTGTTGGGCTCTGCATCACAGCACGGGCAAAGTGGTTCCTTCACCCACTACATTACAGCCATTTACTTAAAACGCTTAGTTGTTGAAGGATTTGAGAGTTGGCAGTTGTAGGAGCTTTAGTTTGTGGAGTTTCTAAGCCCTATGTGACTTTGTTTATTAATGATCAGTAATTCGAGTTCTTCCTCTCTCGAGTTTAAATGTTGCTACAGTGTGTTCTGGGTAAAGATGTGCTTAAATGGTCTACCTGGAGCATTAAGGGGAGCTATTGGCCAGGAAAGAGGAAACATTTACTTTCTAGTCTTAAAAAGAGAGGGTGGATGTTGTCCTATTGCAGGAGATGCACCTTGATGACAAAGAACATTTGACATTACAACAGGTCGGGCTTGATCGGGTTTATTTTTCCTCTTTTAATATTATGAGGAGGGGAGAAGCGATAATGGATAAAAAGAATCTTCCATTTAACCTACTAGATTGTAATTGACACTCACGGGAGGTTCATAATACCCAAAGCCTTGAACTATAGACTATAGTAAAGAATATAGTATTTTGAAATTTTATTGCCCCCCCACCCCCACCCCCACCCACTCCCGGCGCACCCTCTTAAATTCTTGGTAGATGCATTTTCCAAATTCAGTTATCTTGCATCGTGGCACATTATTGTAGAAGTTTTCAAAACTCTTATGGACCCCACGGTGGACAGAATGTCCAAAAGTGCCCCAATACCCTCGTTGCAATGTAAGCAATTGGTGGATATGTGTGCAGAACGAGAGCTGGTGGATGTCTGATGGTAGATCCACATCACAAGTAGGGATTTTATTTTCTTCTTTAACCGGCATAAGTGCCACATGAGGGTTGATATCTTCCCCATTCCTGCAACAATCTTAGATTGGGTGGCATCCTGCACAATTGGGAATATTACCATTTCTGACCATGAAGCAGTTTACTTATTGATTAAGATTAAAGGCAATATAATAGATTCGAGACACTAGCGAATGTATCCCTTTATTCTTAAGACTAGTTGGTTAATTGAGTAGTTGGATTCGATTACTTACAGTGTAGGAACAGGCCCTTCGGCCCAAAACGTCCACACCGACCCACCCCATGACATTTACCCCTCCACCTAACACTACAGGCAATTTAGCATGGCCAATTTACCTAACCTGCACATTTTTGGGCTGTGGGAGGAAACCCAAGCGGACACAGGGAGAATGTGTAAACTCCACACAGACAGTCACCGGAAGCAGGAATTGAACCCGGGTTTCTGGTGCTGTGAGGCAGCAGTGCTAATTATTGTGCCACTGTGCTGACCATTGCGCTGAATTCAGATCTTTCTTAGCCATTAATTCAGATTCAACCAGTAACTCCTCCACTCTATGGGAAATTGCTAAGGCTTATGCCAAGGGAATAATTATTCCTTATGATGTTGCAGAAGGGGGACCAGGAACGCTGGTTTGAGGCAAAGCTGTGGGCAGCCGAGAGTGCATACTGTGATAGACCCTCAGTGGCTAAGCTGCAGAGGATTACAACGCTTCGGTCTACAGTGAATTCCACGCTCACACAGACAGCAAAGAAGGAACTTACTTTTGCAAAACAAAGGCTGTTTGAACATGGTGATAAGCCATGCAGGTATTTATTCTATCTTGCCAGGAAAACAATCGCCCCTCTCAAGCCATTACCTCAATTAGGGAAGGTATTGGGATCCTTACCTTCAATTCCAAAAAGATTAACGTCTCCTTTCCGAGATTTTTCACCGAATTATTTCAGACTGAACATTTTGAGGATAGATGGATTAAGATTGAGTTATTTTTCAAGAACCTGGGTCTTCCAGGAGTAACCCCTGAATAGCTGTTGTGCCTTAATGCAGCATTGTCAGCGCAGGAGGGTGTGAAGCAGCTTCAGAATGTAAAGGTGCACGTTCCTGACGGATTTCCTCGTCAATTTTATAAATAATTTATAAACCTATTGTCAGGTTTGATGTTAAACATGTTCCTTCACTCATACAGTCAGGAACCCCTCCCTCCATCCTTAAGAGAGGCCCATATCTCTCTGATGCTGAAGAAATGAAGACCCCGGAGGATTGTGCTTCTTACACTCCAATCTCACTATTAAATATTGGTCTCAAAATCCATCCAGAGATCCGTGAATTCAGGCTGGAAACTTTGCTGCCTTCCGTTACCAAAGAGGACCAAACATGCTGTATAAATGGCCGCAGATCTTCCTACAATGTTAAGAATTTACTCAATATGATCGAAGAATGTCAACAACAATCTGTCCAGGGATTATTGATTTCTTTACATGAGCGAAGGCATTTGATTGGGTTGAATGACCGGATCTCTTCTGCACATTAGAATGGTTTGGAATCCGCAAAGTTTTTATCAAGTGGGTGAGGGCCCTTTACCGCGATCCTCTGGCTGCAGTTCTCACTAATGGTGTGGCCAACCAGTAATATTAATATTTCTCCAGGCAGCCGACAAGGTTGACACCTTTCACCGTTGTTGTTTACGTTGGGGATTGAGCCACTGGTGGAGGCCATCCGTAGGAATGCCAACATATCTGCCCCAGAGTTGGGATCGAAGTCTCGAAAGATTACATTGTATGCAGATGAGGGTCTTATGTTTTTGTCAAATTCCGCAATTTCTGTAGTTCATGTGATGCAATGCATTGATTCGCTTGTTGCCTTTCCGGGCGATAAGATTAATTTTACAAAGTTGGAGTCCATGCCTATGGGAGGTCTTAGGGAAATACCTGATACTGAGGGCAAATCCTGGTTTCCTTTGAAATGGTCACGGGGGTGGTTTCCCTATTTTAGTATATTTTATATTACTTACAGTGTGGAAACAGGCCCTTTGGCCCAACAAGTCCACACCGCCCCGCCGAAGCGCAACCCACCCATACCCCTACATCTACCCCTTACCTAACACTACGGGCAATTTAGCATGGCCAATTCACCTGACCTGCACATCTTTGGACTGTGGGAGGAAACCGGAGCACCCGGAGAAAACCCGCGCAGACACGGGGAGAACAGTGGCACAGTGGTCAGCACTGCTGCCTCACCGCGCCAGAGACCCGGGTTCAATTCCTGCCTCAGGCGACTGACTGTGTGGAGTTTGCACATTCTCCCGTGTCTGCGTGGGTTTTCTCGGGGTGCTCCGGTTTCCTCCCACAGTCCAAAGATGTTCAGGTTAGGTGAATTGGCCACGCTAAATTGTCCGTAGTGTTAGATATAGGGAAATGGGTGTGGGTCGGAGTGGGCTTGTTGGGCCGAAGGGCCTGTTTCCACACTGTAAGTAATCTAATCTATATTCATTACATCTGTCTTTGATCATTTATTTAACATGAACTATGTCCATTTGTTTGACAAAATTAAACAAGACCTTCAAAGATGGGAGGCATTTCCAATATCCTGGCTAGTTCGGATAGCTGTTATTAAAATGAATGTCCTTCCTCATTTCCTACACCCAGTTCAAATGCTTTCTATGATGTTTCCCAGACAGATATTTCGGAAACATAATGGCTGGTTTAGCTCTTTTATTTGGCACCATAAGCGATTCTTTATCTAGCTAACAAAATTGCAACTGTCCCCCAGATTGTGAGGAGAAGATCTCCCCGATTAAAAGCTATCAATTAAGTTTTTTTAATCGTATGTTAGTGCCTGGGCGGCTGAGGACTCAGCGTCAATGCGGCTAGACATTGAGCCCTCTCAGACAAAGTGAACCCTTATTAGTCTGTTGTTCTTAGATAAAATGACAACATTTTGGAATATTGTCATAAAATAATGATTACCAATACTGTTAAAACTTGAAGGACAATGCGTCAGATTGAGGCAATACAGCCAAAACCATGTTTCTTACCCGTATAATTGGTATACCGGGGACAATGGATTCCAGGATTAAACTGTGGGCAGCGAGGGGGATGCCTTGTTTGGGTGATTTAGAATTAGTAGTATCCCTACAGTGTGGAAACAGGTCCTTGGGCCCAGCAAGTCCACTTTGATCATCTGAAGAGTAACCCACCCAGAACCATTTCACTACCATCCTATATTTACCCTGACTAATGCCCCAACTTACAGATCCTGGAACACTATGACCGATTGAGCAATGGCCAAGTCATCTAACATGCACATGTTTGTGACTGTGGGAGGAAACCTACGCAGACACAGTTGAGAATATACGAACTCCACACAGCCAGTCACCCAAGGCTGGAACCAAACCTGTGACCCTGGTGCGGTGAGTCAGCAGTGCAAACCACCGAGCCACCACGTGCTACTTGAAGGAGAAACAATGATACTGTTTGATCAAATAACTCATAAGTATGGACAACCTAGTAGAGACCTCTTGTGTTTTTTTTCCAGATTAGAGATTTGATTAAAAAACACAATTTTACAAGACACTTATAGATCCGATAGAGAGAAGCAGGTGATTATTGTAAAGAATATACTCTCTGTCAGTACCCTTTACCATTTGTTGGATAGTGTCCCCTCAGACAAGACTGTGCAGCTTCGTGACGTCTGTGTGAGAGAGTTGGGGGTTTAGATCTTTTCGGAGACAAGCGAGGATATTTGTAAAAATGCTCGAAGGATTTTGATCTGTAATAGAACCCATTCCATGCAGTTGAAAAATCTTCATAGGTTCTTTCTGACCCCAGATTTTCTCTCAAAATTCAAAGTGGGATTATCTTCAGCATGTCCGAAATGCAGAATGACTACAGACACTCTTACTCATTGCATGTGGTCCTGCTGCAGGCTTCGTATATATTGGAGCACTGCGTAAGGTATGGTAGAGTGGGTCTTGGGGACCGAAATTGGAGATGGACCCGGCTTCTCTTTTCCTGGACCTGCCCAGAGTATCTTACGCAGATGCACATGGGTAAACAAAATCCTTACTTTCTATGCGAGGAAAGATATTATGTTGTGTTGTATGTCTGAAAACTCCCGGGGTCTGTTGAGACTTTGTAACCTTATCATGGAGAATATCCCTTTGAACTTTCTCACCAGCATGGTGCACCAGAAAGCAGAGATTAATATAAGTCATAGAATCGTAGAGTCATGGAGATGTACAGCATGGGAACAGTCCCTTCGGTCCAACCCATCCATGCCGACCAGATAGTCCCACCTGCCAGCACCCGGCCCATAACCCTCCAAATCCTTCTTATTCATTTCCCCATCCAAATGCCTCTTAAATGTTGCACTTGTTTCAGCCTCCCTGACATCACCTGGCAGTTCATTCCATACACGTACCACTCTCTGTGTGAAATAGTTGCCCCGTAATTCTCTATTATATCTTTCCCCTCTCACCCTAAACCTAAACCCTCTCGTTCTTACTCCCCGACCACAGGGAAAAGACTTTACCTATTTAATCTATCCATGCCCCTCATAATTTTGTAAACCTCGATAAGGTCACCCCTCAGCCTCCGACACTCCAGTGAAAACAGCCCCAGTCTGTTCAGCCTCTCCCTGTAGCTCAAATCCTCCAACGCTGTCAACATCCTTGAAATCTTTTCTGAACCTTTTCAAGTTTCACAACATCTTTCCGATAGGAAGGAGACCAGAATTGCACGCAATATTTCAACACTGGCCTAACCAGTGTCCTGTACAGCCGCAACATGATCTTACAACTCCTGTACTCAATACTCTGACCAATAAAGGAAACGCCTTCTTCACTATCCTATCTACCTGCGACTCCACTTTCAAGGAGCTATGAACCTGCATTCCAAAGTCTCTTTGTTCAGCAACACTCCCTGCGACATTACCATTAAGTGTATAAGTTCTGCTAAGATTTTCTTTCCCAAAATGCAGCACCTAGTATTTATCTGAATTAAACTCCATCTGCCACTTCTCAGCCCTTTGGCCATTTGGTCAATCTGAGGTGACCCTCTTCGCTCTCCGCTACACCTCCAATTTTAGAGTCATCTGCAAACTTACTAATAGTACCACTTATGCTCGCATCCAAATCATTTATGTCAATGACAAAAAAGTAGTGAATCCAGCACTGATCCTTGAAGGTTGTCACAGGCCTCCAGTCTGAAAAACAACCTTCCACCACCACCCTCTGTCTTTACCTTTGAGCCAGTTCTGTATCCAAATGGCTAGTACTCCCTGTATTCCATGAGATCTAACCATGCCATTCAGTCTCCCATGGGGAACCTCATCAAAACCCTTCCTGAAATCCATATAGATCACATCTACACCTCTACCCTCTTCAATCCTCTTTGTTACTTTCTCAAAAAACGCAATCAAGTTTGTGAGACATGATTTCTCACGCACAAAGCCATGTTGACTATCCCTAATCATTCCTTGCCTTTCCAAATACATGCACATCCTGTCCCTCAGGATTCCCTCCAACAACTTACCCACCACCAACATCAGGGTCACTGGTCTATAGTTCCCTGGCTTGTCCTTAACACCCTTCTTATACAATGGCACAAAGTTAGCCAACCTCCAGTCTTCTGGCACCTCACCTGTGACTATCCATACTACAAATATCTCAGCAAGAGGCACATCAATCACTTCTCTAGCTTCCCACGAAGTTCTCGGGTGCACCTGATCAGGTCCTGGGGATTTATCCACCTTTACCCGTTTCAAGACATCCAGCACTTCCTCGTCTGTAATATCGACATTTTTCAAAGTGTCACCATCTATTTCCCTACATTTTATATCTTCCCTATCCTTTTCCACAGTAAATACTGAGGCACAAAACTGCTTTAGTATCTACCCCATACTTCCTGTGCTCGTAAAAATATTCTGTTGTGTTGGATGTCTGAAAAAACTCCGGGTCTGTTGGGTGGTTGTAAGCTCATCATGGAGAATATCCCTTTGGACATTCTCACCTGTATGGTGCACCGAAAAGCAGAGATTTGTATAAGATATGGCAACCCTTTTTGGATTACCGCAATACAGGCTTATCTGCCACTCTAAAAAGGGCTTTTATATAGCCATGACGATATTGTCTAATTCAATCACATATTAAGATTTATGAACGTATGAATGTGTATCAGTTGATGCTCTCGAAGAACGAGAGCTATCACTTTGTTATTATTTATTTATTATTTATTGTTTATTTTTGTTTTCTTCTATCCGTTTAGAGACTTTAACTTATTTTGTATATACATGCACATGGGTGTAATTTTGTTCAGTTATTTGAGTTGTTTTGGTATTGGTTTAATATAATAATAAAATATCTTTTTCAATAAAAAATTTTGTTAAAAAATTAAAATGCTAACATTGATAGATTAGAGTCCCAAATAACTCTCATTGGAGAAACCTCTCATGGTGGTTTACGTTGAAGTTCCCCACACGGGTGATGGGTTGAGGTTGAGAGATCATCCCCTTCATGGTAACCTCTGTCAGTGTGGGGAATTGAACCTGCGCTGGTGGCCTCCCTCAGCATCACAAACCAACCATCCAGCCAAGTGAGTGGGAGACTGTGTCATGTTGCACACAGAATCAGTCACAAAAAAAGGGCAAGGGAATTTTTAATGACAAGGGAAAAGGTGGATTTGATGTAAAAAATGTTCTCTGCTAGAAATTATATTTTATAATGAGACAAGTGTTTGGAAACTGTCTTTGGTTGAATACAATAAGGTGAGACAAGTGAAATAACCAGAATGACTAATTGTGATTGGATATCGATAACCATAAAATAAGTGCATGTTTTTGATTGGTCTGTGGAAAGCCTGCTGACTGTTGTATGAATTTATAAATCAGATGAAATATATTGTTAGGAGAGTCCGTCCCCATGTGAAATGCCTTCGGAACACATGCTAGAAGAAACCCGTGGTGTGAAGTGTCTGAGAATCGTCTGCTCGGTAACAGGAACCTGGGGGTTGAATGACTGGAAGTTCCTATAATATGGAGCTGAGAAAACCATCAGAACACCCCCAAACGTATTGAATGTTGGAGCATATTTGAAGTACTGAATGGCCTCATGATGGATTTTAATTGTGTGTGATTTGAAAAACGTACATCTCTACTCCATCCTCTTACATGTTACACACTGGGGAACAACCGTTTTCCTGAAACTGGGAATAAGGCGGAACAATACCTGGAACATTCCATAATTGACATTCTGTAGAATATTCTCTAACTATGTGGGGGGCATTAGAAAGGCAAGATAGAAAGAGAGGGAAGGTCCTGCATGCAGTAGTGTGAGTGGTGGAGCATGAGCCTTGTTCAGGGATCGGTGCTACAACAGATATACAGTGAGTGTGAGGGAGCAGAGAAAATATGGTGACTCTTATCCTGACAGAGTGGAGAAGCTTATTGATGCTTGTCCTGTTTTACTGGTCATTTCGTCAGACCCCAGAAACTGCACTGAGCTGGGTGGTGAGCTCAGCCCATTCTCTGTGGATCTGGTAGTGTGGCCCCCTCTGGGTCCCCTTTTGTACTAGCGCATCCACCAGGACCTCCGTGCTGCTGTCAAAAAACCGTAGTGTAATTTCCCCTTCATTTCCATGCTTGTGGAAAATGTGCAGGGAAGCTCCAAACTGAGAAAGCGCAAACGTGTGCCCATTGATCTTTTAAAGATGGCACCAGTGGCAGGGATTACGGAATATCCAGGGGCATCCGGGCGACTGTGAGTACCTCCAGTCATGATGGGTGGGAGAATTGGGCTGGCATTATATGAGAGGGACACTATGGAGTGGGATGTGTAGTTAATTAGATCAGTTTGGTAAGTTAGCACCATGAAACTAGCTCGGCCTCGTGCAGACAACCCCTCTGTCACACTCAATGAAAATGTCACTGAGACAGTTTTTTGTTCGGTTCAACCCAGTGAGGCGAAGACTCTGCTGTCCTCACTCCAAGTTACAAAGCTGCAGAACAAATGCTCATCCAAAACTCTCCATCGCCTGAACTCACAGCAAAATCCCTTTCACTCATAATTCTACGAAATACTGACCCGTGTTGCATGATACTATTGAAATGTCTTCAGTTCAGCATTCTGAACCTGTGAACATATCCTTCCATGACATTTTATCTCAGTCTCCCCCCCATCCCACCACCACGTCTCCACCCCAAAAACACTCATTTACAGTCATAATGCATGAGACTGCCAGTATGACTGGCCATTTGGCCCAGCTGGTCCATGCCAACCAAAATGTCCTTCCAGACTCACCCCATTCCACTGTCCTTGTTCTGTATCCCTCTAATCCTTTCCTATCTGTGTATTTGTCCAAATGCCTTTTCGATGTTGTTATTGTACCCACCTCAATCACTTCCACTGACAGCTCAGTCCATATGCGTACCACACTCTATGTAAAAAAGTTGCACCTCAGTTTCCTTTTTTTAAATCCTTTCCAAACATTAATGGATGTCCTCTAGTCCTCGATTCCACAACCTTGTGAACAAAGTTTGAAGTATTCACCCCATGCACGCCTCTCATAATTTTATAAGAGCTACACTTCTATAAGAACCCCCTCGGTTTCCTACGCTGTAAAGAAATAATTTCTAACCTGTCCAACCTCTGCCTATAACGTAGAGCCTTGAGCTCAGGAAACATCTTTGGAAATTTGTTCTACGTACTTTCTTGTTCAATAATATCCTTTCTATAGCAAGATGAACAAAACTGAACACAATACTCCAACTGCAGCCTTACCAACATCCTGTACAACTACAACATAACGTTCCAATTTCTAACCTCAATGCCCTGATGAAGGCCAATGTGCCAACAGCCTTCTTCACTGTCCTGTGTATCTGTGACTCAAATTTCAGACAACCGTGCACCTGATCTCCAACGTCCTTTTGTTCCACTACACGCCTGAAGGCATTATCATTCGTCATTAAATTCCTACCTGGATTTGACTTTCCTAAATGCAAGACACTTATCTATATTCAACTCCATTTGCTATTTCTCAGCCCACTTCCTCAGCTGATCAAGATACTGCTGCAATTTCTGATAACGTTCCTCACTGTAAATGATGTCTCCTAATTTCGAGTCATGTGCAAACTTACTAACGTTGCGTTGTGCACTCTGGTCCAAATCATTGATATAGATAACAAACAGCAATGGGCCCAGGACCGTTCACTCAGGCATTCCACTAGTCACAGGCCTCCAGTCCGACAAGAATACCTCCACCATAGTAATTTGCTTCATAACGTCAAGCCAACTGTGTCACCAATTTGCCAGATTACTTTGGAGTCCATGCGATCTAACCTTCCAGAGTGGCCTACCATGTGGAACCTTATCAAAGGCCTGACTGAAATCCATATAGAATATGTCTACCACCCTGCCCTCGTCAACCTTCCTGGTCAATTCCTCAAAAACTCTATTAAAATTTGTCAGGCATGATCTGCCAGGCACAAGCTATGCTGACTGCTCCAAGTCAAAGTCTGTCTTTCCAAATGCATGCACATCATATCTCTCAGAACCTTCTGAAGTGGTTTATCGAAAACACATGTGAAGCTTACTGGTCTATATTTCCCAGGCTTTTCTTTGCAGCCCTTCTGAATAAGGGCACAACATTTGCTACTGCCCAGTCTTTCGGGACCTTGACCCTGAACTATCTTCTCTCGCCTCGTGCAGTGCTCTTAGATATATCTGGTCAGGACCAAGAGATTTATCTGACTTTTTGCATTCTAATATGTCCAACAACACCTCTCCTGTGAAATGGACTGTACCAAGATATCGCAACTAACCTCCTAAAGGTCACAGGTCTTCATGTCTTTCTTCATGATAAACACAGAGGGGAAATTGAGGACCTCGCCCATCTCTTGATGTTTTACACATGCATGTCCATTTTGGATTTTAAGGCGTCGTGTTCTCTCTCTAGTTGTTCTTTTTCTTTACTATACTGAATTTGAATTCACCCTAATCTGCTCAGCCAAGTCTATCTCATACCCACTTTTTCGCCTTGCTGATTTCCTTCTTCAGTAAACTCCTCTATCCCCTGTGTACCTCCAGAGATTCCCTTGGTCCCAGCTACCTGTACCTGAGCGATGCCTCCTTTCTTTCTGGTCAGAGACTCAATATCTCTTGTCATCCAGGGTTCTCTCTTCCAGTCTCACTTTCCCTTCACCCTCACAGGAACATGCAGACCTTGAACCCGAGCTATCTCACTTTGTAAGCCCTCCCACTTGCCCGGGATCCTTTTATCTGGAAACACACTACTCCAATCAAGCCCTGCAATCCCCTGTCTAATTCCAACAAAATTCGCCTTGCCCCAATTTAGAACTTGAATCTGTGGACCAATTCTGTCCCTACCAAACCTATTTTAACATTAATAAATCTCTGGTCACTTTTTCCAAAATGCTCCCCCACTTTACCTCCATCACCTATCCATTCCTATTTCTCAACAGTAGGTCGTATTTGTCCCTTCCCGAGTAGGATACTCTATATATTGCTTGTGGAAACTTCGCTGAACACACTTAACAAATTACGTTCCATTTAAGTTCTTAACCCTCTGGAAGTCCCAGTCTATGTTCGGATTATTAAAATCACCTATTATGACAAGTCTCGCCAGTCTCCCTGCATATTTGTTCTTCTAATTCCCATTGATTATTTGAAGGCGTATAGTACAACCACTAAAACATCACCATCCCCCTCTTACTTGTTTGCATCATTTACAAAATCTCATTGGATATTATCTCAGTTATTTCATCTTTAAATATTAGAGTGATACGTGCCTAATTCAGAACTATTGGTATTTAAATTGTTTCCATTTACATCTCTTCCTCGCAATGACTTTCACATTCGCAGCATCCCTTGTCAAGGCACAGTGGAGATATGGAGCTGTAAATGGATGGGTGCTGCACACCCTGTCAGTTCCAAAATTGGCTGCAAGTTTCCCCACACTGGGCTGCGATCGAACACAGTGTTACTGAACAATGCAACAGCCTGGGTTTATATATGAATGAACCAGTGTGGGCTGCACAGCTCCCCATGCTGGACACTTTGTCCAGGATTATAGATCAAGTATTGGTGTGGGCTGCACAGAGTTTCACTCTGGGCATTGCTGGGTTACATACAGCTGTACACTAGCCGGATCTACACAGTGCTCCATTCTGAATATGTAATGGATGGGCTGGTTATGTGAGTTAAATTGCGAATGTGAGAGAACTAAACATCTGGCAATGCCTTAATTTTGTGTTTCAATTCTTGTTAATAGACCCTTCAAATCCAGACTCATCCAGTTAGACTCAACCCTCAATATATCTAGCCATCCAGCACTCCCTGCACCCACCAGCCTTGCCCATCTCACTAATAGGAACACGTTGGCTCAGTACTCTCTGAAACCACGTTTTGATGGCCTTGCATTTTCCAACCATCCCTTTACCTGTGAATAGGGTATTCCAATCAGCCTTTCACAGGGCTCACCTAACACTTTCAAAATTGGCCTTGTTCAAAGATAGAACTTTAATGTTGACATCAGGTCTTTCCTATTCCACAACTAATTTAAAACTAATATTTATGCGTAACAGAAAGTTAAAGAAACACTTCCTGCCCTTCTGTAACAGGCTCGAGAGGCTGAATGGGCTCCTCGTGACCCTCTGTAATAGATTGGAAAGGCTGAATGGCCTACTCCTGTCCTTGTGTAACAGAACCGAGACATTAAATGCCACAGCAGCCCGTAGATTACGATCGGGTGTTAAACTGTATCTGATGGAGGTCCATCCCTTCTCAGTTACAGTATCACAACCAACACAATATATTCCCAGTGCCCACTCAGTAACACCTTATATAGCTGCACTGACACATCTCTTTGTTTTGAATGATTCTGTTGGCAAAATGTGCTGAAAAATGTGTTGTTGGAAAAGCAGGAAACGTCGGTTCTCCTGTTCCTTGGATGCTGCCTGACCTGCTGCGCTTTTCTAGCAATACATGTTTCAGCTCTGATCTGCAGCGTCTGCAGTCCTCACTTTCTCCTTGTTGGCAAAATGTGTCAATGTTCGAGATTTCCACCTTTTCAAGTAGCAACAGGGTAATATGGGCTGAATGATCTTCTATTATCCCTCTGTAAGAGGTCCATAGGGACAGAATTGCTTCGGCCTGTTATTGAGCAGCAGTCTCAATGCTCTGTCTCAAGATTATGAAAGGATTTGGTAGCAGGGCACATAAAACCAGGAGTAACCTCACACTGGTCAATAAGGAATCTAGAAACTTGCTCATCCGACCTTTCTTTATGCAACCGATCTGATATTTTCTAACTGCTTCTTTCGTAAACAGAGTGGAACATATATAAACTCCTGCAGTGTTCTGTTAATACTCTCATTTCCAAGTTTAAAAAAAGATTTAAAGATTTATGGTCCATTCCATTTTTATTATCCATTACATCCAAACCCAGTAAATGTTCTCTTTTGTAGTTATATGAAAAGTGATGTGTGGAACTGGTTAATTGAACCTGTTTTCTCAGTCATGATTTGGAGATGCCGGTGTTGGAATGGGATGTACAAAGTTAAAAATCACACAACACCAGGTTATAGTCCAACAGGATTAATTGGAAGCACACTTGCTTTCGGAGCGCCACTCCTTCATCAGGTCATAGTGCAGGACACACTTCGAAGGGACATAATTTATAGCAAAAATTTACAGTGTGATGTAACTGAAATAATACATTGAAAAATACATTGATTGTCTGTTGGGTCTTTCATCTGTTCGAATAGCATGATAGTTTCACATCTTTCTTGTGTAAATCACAAAACCTTTGTTTAAAAAAATGTTGCATTCTCAGGTTAGCTGTAACAGTGAGTTTTAGCTAGACAATATGTTGAAGGTGTTAGCCCCCTGTGTTCTCTGTCTATGCCATGATGTTTAGATTGATTCTAATGTGAAAAGTGAGATAACAGAGTTTTACATGAATCCATGCAGTTTTTGAGCAAACTACAATGTGACTCTGCAAGTGCAAATTCATCCCACAAAATATATGTGTGCATGTGGGTCTTTGTTGGTTTATGTGTCTGTTTCTGTCTGGGTTGGGGGGTTTGTGAGTGTGAGAGAGAATGTATATATGTGTGTAGTGATGTAGAGTCTCTTAGGTCTGTGAGGGGGTGCATGTGTGAGTGTGGGAGTATGTGCATGTCTGGGGTGGGGGGTTTTGACTATCAGTGAGAGAGAATGTATATGCTTGTGCATGAGTGTAGAGTGGTCTCAGTCTCTGAGACGATGCCGTGTGAGTGTGGGAGTGTGTGTGTGTCTGTAAGGGTGTGTCTGAGTGTCTGTATGCGTGTCTGCGTACATGTGTGTCCGTATGTATGTGTGTGTATAGGAGTGTCTGTGTGTGTATAGTACAATGGTGGTCACTTCTAATGTGACATGAACTCAAGGCCCTCCCTATGTGTATCGAAATTAGCTATCAGCCTCTGCTCAGCCACTTTTCGCTGCTGCCTGTACTGAAGTCCACCTTGGAGGATGGTCACCAGAAGGTCCGGGTTGAAGATCCTGGACCACTGAAGTGTTCCCGAACTGGGAGGGAACACTCCTGTCTGTTGATTGTTGTGCGGTGCCCATTCATCTGTTCTCCATAACCTTTGCTCGGTTACCCAGTGTTTGTTCAGTGACTGTGATTAATGCCAATCTCCATGGATTCTAATTATTCCAGTGGAGGGTTTCCATCTTTAAATGATAAATAGGCGCCATTTAATGTGTTATCCCATAACATGGGCGGGACCATCACCGACAGCACTGACAGGGATCAGCAGATTTGGAGAGAGGGCGAGGAGAGATCAGAATCTGAGAACATTAGACTGGAATGTTCCAACAATGGATCAGAATCTGAGAACATTAGACCGGAATGTTCCAACAATGGATCAGAATCTGAGAACATGAGACTGGAATGTTACAAAAATATATCAGAATCTGGGAACATTAGACTGGCATGTTCCAACAATAGACAGGAGTTTATCCAATTATGTTTGGTATCTTTCTGCATTTAATTGGTTGTCATTATCATGGCGGATCTATTATGCTCTTCTCATTATTCAATATTTTTATTCTCCCTTCCTGGCTATCGTCGGTGTTCCTGGTGAGTGTCACTGTCCAGATTTTTCTTTCTAAACAACAGTTATGATTGTATTACTGTTCTTTTATATCATCTACACTTCTTGTCCCTATTATCTTCCTGTTGAAACTCTCAATCCATAGATTCACTCTACAGACCACTACTAACTACATCAAGGAATGTGCTCCATTCCTGTCTCCCTCTCCGCTCTGGCAGTATTACTCATGGGTCTCTATGTTGACCGACTCAGTTTCAGCGGAGAACTACAATTTATTGTATCATTGCTCTTTTTAGTGAAGTATTAACAGCATGGAGATCATTCTCTACTGTTCTGGTTACAAACTCCACTTCCTTCCACTGTTTCCCTCACATCCCTGGCCAATATATGCGGCTGAAGCAGACAACTCACAACTGTGGGTGATCCCTTTGAACATGAGCTGATTCCTGACACCATACCCTGACCATTTCTAACTTGAAGTACTCACCACTCCAGAATATATCTCACTGGTTTATTCCATCTCCGGTTTGATACTTGAGCTATGAAATACAGGCTTAAGGAAGCCAAAAATCTGCTGAAGCAAATCTGATTCGAACTCACACCAAACTCCCATCCATCTGTCATTCATGTGCATGCCGATGTATATTGCTGTTGTGTCTGGCAATGCCTTCATTTTGCCTTTATTTTGACATTCTCAAACACTTTACCTTATCTGTCCATGAAACTTCCCCCGTTCTCTCTCCGTCGATTTACAAAAAGCCTGCCAGTTGTTCTTATTTAAAATAATTTCCTCCATGTGCGTTGCTTCTCAAACAATGAGTTTCACATTCAAACACGCCTATCATACACACACAGTCTCCCTCAGTTTCTGATGAACACATACACGCAGCAAATCTTCCCATTGTAGGCAGTAATCTGATGCGAGTATAGTTACCATATGATAGTAAAGTTTGCAATGCTCTCTATGCTGGGCAGATAGTGCAGTTTACTGAGCAACGCACCAGCATGGTGTGCACAGCTCTCCATCCTGGGCTGTCATCTTGTCCCAGTTTATGTTGTTTGTGGTGTTCGGTGAAGCAGATTCAGAATTTGATGTAACAAACCATTTCAGCTGATCTGACAATGCCTTTATTCAATGTTCTCATTCTTGTAAGTTTTCTGTCGAAGATCTCACTTCTCCAGTTAGTCCCACTGCCCTGTCCTTTTCCCCATATTTCCACAACATCTTTTCAGTTAATTAACTGTCTGTTTCTGTCTTTAATGTGAATCTTTCTGTCCCTCTGTATCTTTCCCTGGCCTTTGCTTTTGGCTCCCTAGTGTATCGAGTGCAATCATTGTGAAGCTGAGAAACAGTGAAATGGTGTGTGTCAGGCTGTTGTTCACTTCCCGGTATGTCCCATGTGAAAGTCCATGGACAGGCATGTTTCAGAAGTTATGAGACAGATCCTTGTAACTTGGTCTGTACCTGAATTTGTCTCTCTCAGGTGACCTTGCGATCAGTAGCACGAGGAAGCCCCTAGAGTAAAGGACCAGGCATCTAAATTGTGTGGCAATGCTGTCACTTTAAAAAAGTTATTTTCTCCTTTTTTAAATAAGAGATCTTAAAGGCCAAACTGCCTGCTGAAAACGGCTCAAGTAAATAACTTACGACGCTTTTAGGGTTTTTAATCAATAGTAGAAACAACGGCCTAGTAACTTATTCCCAGCTGCTACTCTCTCTGAAACCTGACTTGATGCTGATTCCTCCTGGATTGGAGAACTGTATGCAAGAATGTATGTCTGAATGTTCCTTTTTGACAAGGGGTGTGTTTATGGCATGTTAGTATATTGGAACAGTTCATCTGTAGAAGGTACTGTATCCATTATTCGGTTAAGGTTTCTAATAGTTAAATTATTCTAAATTCTTCTTCATTTCGAATGGATTTTCATTAGAGTGTTTAAATATATTGTGTTTTGCTTAATGGCGAGTGGTTTGACTAGTTGCATCACATCTTGAACCCCATTTCACATCTACCTTTATAATTAGAAAGGTTTGGCATCCAAGCTACCCTCTTAAACTAGTTTGAGGCAGTCTGGTTGGTCTATAGCAAACAGGGGACTCTTGTCTTGTTCTAAATCGATAATACCAAATTGGGTTTAGAATTACAATCCCTACAGTGTGCAAACAGGCCATTCGACCCAACAAGTCCACACAGACCCTCCGAGAAGTAACCTACCTAGACCCATTCCTCTACACTATTATTACACATTTACCCCGACTAAGGCTCCTAACCCACATATCCCTGAAAACTATGAACAATTTAGCATGGCCAATTCACCTGACATGCACATCTTTGGATTGTGGGAGGAAACCAGAGCATCCAGAATAAGCTCATGCAGACACTGGAGAGTATGCACCGGGAGACTATTGGGTTCAAAGGTCGCGTATGGTCGTTGTTCTGTCTTTGGTTCCGATGTTGAATTCGGTTGGTTTAAACAATGTTTTGGGAATAAAGATTCTTTCAGTCATTTAGAGTTCTCTGGGTGTGGAGGAAGTGAAGTTGGCGGTTTTACAAAAGGTAATGAAGGTAAAGCTCTAGGAATTGACAGACAAGCTCGAGGTGGGGTTGCGTTTGTCTGTGAGAAAATGAGAGATAATTTCAGCCATAGCACGGCAATTACATTTGGTAGAACTGCCATCAGACTCTTTGGAAATGGCTGCAATTCAATTTCAAATGAGGCACTTTGAGCATGTGAAGGAATTGAAACAGTTTGAATTATGATGAAAAGTAGAAATAAAAGAAACAGGTTCGAAGGCCTGAATATCCTTCTGTTGTTCCTGTGTAACAGGCTGGAGAACGGAATGGATTCCTCCATTATCTGTGTAATTCGCTTCACTTGTTGACTCCTTCTGTCATCTATGTTGAAATAAGATCATCCTTAATTTATGTATACTCCAATGGCTACTGGGTCAACCTGATCATCCTTTCGTTATAAGTTAGCACCTTCATTGCAGGAATGAGCTGCTTCCAATAAAACAACATCCTTTCTTCATTGAAGAGATTAAATCTGTACACACTACTCCAGATGTGATCTCACTAAGATCCTGTACAGCAGCAGCAACACTTTACCAGCCTGTTGTAAGGTTCCCACCCAGGTTAGAGCAGTCTCAGCTCTCTGGGGGAAATACAGAGCATTGTTGGAAGATCATTGTCCCTCTCTGCTCCATCAGCATAACGGGAGATCTGGAGAAATTAAAGTGTGAGAAGATCATAAATGATGTGGTGAGATGATCTCTACCATTAATCTCCCCAGAGCCCACGTCGCTCAGATTCCACAGAATCTAGTAAGGTGGAGCACAAAAAGAGCAAGGAGGAGTAAACATTGATGGGAGTTATAGATCAAAGTGAAAGCTGCAATTGAAATGCTGGACATGTTATAAAACAGGAAATGAGATATTCACGTTTGTAGATACTTCAGTAATAATGTACTGTTTAAATTATATCAAAACTCTGTTCACTCAATTGAATGCCAATGCTGGGAGAAATGGATTTAATGACCACGCATGAGATGGTTTACATTAACATTATGTCGACCACTGAGTTCGAGATCAGGTTATTTAGGAATTGTGTTGAGTGATCAGAAGAGCTAATTGAAACTTTGCTGGAAATGACCTTTTGGGAACAGTGACCACAATGTATTGGTTTTCTTTTATTCTGTCTGAGTACACGACAGTTATTGTTTTATTTGAAGTAACCGTTATAAATCTGATTCATGCCAGCCATGAAGGTGTGAGGAGAAAGTGGGGACTACAGATGCTGGAGATCAGAGTTGAAGAGTGTGGTGCTGGAAAAGCACAGTCAAGCAGCATACAAAGAGCAGATAAATCGATGTTTCGGGCACAAGCCCTTCATCAGGAATGATGCTTCTGGGCTAAGGGGGCTGAGAGATAAATGAGAAGAGGGTGCGGCAGGGGAGAGGTTAACAGGGATTGTGATAGGTAGATGAAGGTGGGGTTGAAAGTAACAGGTAATGAAGGAAGACAGAACGCCTCACCTACTGCATTCATTAAACCCAATGTGGTCTTCTCTACATTGGCGAGGCAGGAGGTCAACTTGTGGATCATTTCAGAGAACATCTCTGGGACAGCCGCATTGAACATCTCCATCGCCTTGTGGCTGAGCATTTTAACTCCCCTTCCCACTCTGCCAAGGACATCATGGCCCTAGGCCTGATCCATCACCAAACCCGAGCTACGAGAAGCCTGGAGGAAAAAAACCTCCTCTTCTGCCTTGGGACCCTCCAACCACAGGAGATCATAGTGTATTTCACCATTTCCCCATTTCCCCTAATCCCACCTTATCTCGCTCCAACCTTCCAAGTCAGCACCGCCCTTTTGAATGTTCCTAAGTGTCCACCTTCCTTCCTATCAATCTGGTCCACCCTGCTTTCCGACTATCACTTTCAACTCCACCTTCATCTACCTATTAGATGAAAGGAGGCAGCTTAGAAAAATGCCAAGTGTTGCAGTAAGCCAGTGGATTCAGAGAGACGTAGGACCCAGCAAAGGATGACCAAGAAACTGAGAAGAAAATCAAGAGAGAAAAAGCGGGCAAATGAAAGAAAAGCATGAAGACTGCTAAAAAGCGTCTATCAATATATGAAAAAAAAATTAAAAACAAGGTCAAATGTGGAACAGTTGGTGTGCGTTCAGGATAATTTATTGCAGAGAACAGAGAAATCGCAGGGAAAAGAAACAGTTTCTTTGTGTCTATCTTCATGGAAGAATGTCCAGAAATTCTCCCAGAAATACCAAGTGACAATCGGACCTGTGTAAGTAAAGTCTAAGACCATTCTTGTCAGTGTTGGGGTTATCTTTGAAAAGAAAGCTGGATTGTGTATTTATAAATCTGACAGACTAGATGTACTTCATACAAGAATTTCAGAAGAAGCAGCAATAGACATGTTGATTGCATCGCGGATTTTCACTTTATTTTCTCACACATTCCCGAAAGTCATTTAGCCAATCTGGATAAGGCAAAGGTTATTAAAAAATATCCAACAGTTCAAGAAAGGATGAATTTGGGAATGGTGAACTACAGACCAGTTATCTTGTCATCCACAGTCAGGTATCTGTCGGACTGCATTACAAAGAACATGCTACTAGATATATAGAAAGTAATAACAAAACTGGGGAGTGTGAAAATGTACCGATGAAAGGAAAACCAGAAGTGGCAAACATTTTTTTAGAACGGTTTGAAGATGATTCTTGTGAACATAGGCAATGAAGATCCAATGTATAACGTATAGTTGGACATTCATGAGTTTTTTTTTCAGAGAACTCACTCAGTAAGTTCATCAGAAAAGTTAAAGCGAGAGGTATTGGGGAGAATATATGTAAATGGATAGTAAAAATTAGGTTTACATTCACGTGAATGTAATTGGAATATAGAGGCTGTCGTGCACCAGTTGCATCAAGTGTTCATGAGACTATACTTAAAGTATTTTGTATCATTTGGAGTCCCAATCTACGAAAGTATATATTGACTACAGAGGAACTGCAAAAGGTATTATGCAGATTAATCCCTAAAATGGCAAGATTGTCTGATGTGGAAACTCAGTCTGTGATCTGGAGTTTCAAAACATGAGAGGTGATTGCAGTGAAACTTAGAAACATAAGGGGACTGAATAATAGAGGGGCATGGAGAAGTACAAGTACGCGAGATCAGGAAGAATCCCACGATATTCTACACGGACAAGTCAAACAGAATAATCAGCAAACAGTTAGTGTCCATTAGAAACCAAAGGGGCAATCTGTGTGCCAAGCTGGAGAACATTGATGGATTGTTACATGAGACCTTCACATCTATTTTACTCGGGAGAAGGAGGATGCAGGTACAGACTTCAAGAAGATGGACTAAGAAGCTCTTGAACAGATTGATTCAAAATATGAGCAGGGATTTGAGGCTTTGTTCTGTATAAACGTGGGCCAATCTCAATGTCTGAATGAGTTGTATCACAGGAGGCTGTTGGGGTCAAGGGACGAAAGACCCTGACTGAATATTTTAATCAGAATCTGACCAAAGGGGAGGTGCCAGAGAACTGGAGAACACCTAATACGATTCCACTTCACAGTAAGGGTGGGAGAGATAGGCCAGGGAACTATAGATGAGCGAGTATTAGATCACTATTAAGGAAACTACTGGATAAAATAGGGAATGAGAATATCGAACTCCAATCAGAGTCACAAGGTTTGATCAGGAATACTCATCATGACTTTATCAGAAGGAAGTCACATCCAATGGATTTGATTGAATTAGTTTGAGGAGGTGGATTATTTAGTTTTGTAGGAAGGCCTTTGACAAATTTCCACCTGGGAAACAGAAAAATAAAGTAAAATCTCACAATATGAAGGATAACTTGACAGGTTAAAACGAAAATTGTCTGAGTAGCAGGAGACAGAGGGTGGTGAGAGAAGGCTGTTTGTGTGACTGGAGACCAGTGTCCCCTGGTGTAGCACAGGGATCAGTGCTGTGTCCCTTATTGTTTGTGTTATTCATAAAAAAAATGTGAATGTGGTGGGGGCTAGGTGGAGAGTGGGGGATGTGTGATAAGTAAATGTATGTTTGACATAAAGATTGGCTGGGTGGTTAGCAGTGAGGAGGAAGGCCTTAAGTTCCAGGAAGATGCAGATGGAATGGTCAGATGGGCACATCAATGGCAGATAGAATGTAACTCTGATAAATATGAGGTGATGCACTTTGGGAGATGGAACCAGACAGGGGAGGATTCAATGAATGGCAGCACACTAGGAAGGTCAGATTGTGCTTCTCCACACTTCCCTGAATGTGCCTGGACAGGTTAATGGACTAGTTAAGAATTGGACATTGGGTGTTGTGTTTCCTAATCAGGGTGTAGATTATAAGAGCAATCCAGGGCTTTTGTTCGGCCAAAATGGAGTACTGTATGTAGTTCTGGGAGCTACATTCCAGGAAGCATGTGATTGTACTGGAGAGGGTGCAGAGGTGATTCACCAGGATGTTCCCTGGAATGGAGCATATCAGTTATAGAGAGAGGCTGGATAAGCTCGGGTTGTTTACTTTGGAGCAGAGAAAGCTGAGGGGTCAGTGATTCAGAAGGATAAGATTATGAGCAACACGGACAGGGTGGATAGACAGCAGCTGTTCCTTTTAGTCAGAAGGTAAAGAACAAAGGAGTACACTTCTAAAGTGAAGAGTTTGAGGTTCAGAGAGGAATTAAACTTTTTTTCACCTCGAGGGTGTTGGGTTCTGGGATTACTTCCTGAGAGGGGAATTATCACGGGTAACCTCACAATCATTAAAAAGTCTTGGACGAGCACTTGGAATTGTCATAACATGCCAGGCTATGGACCTGCTGTAGGAAAGTGGGACGAATATAGATCGTGCTGTACTTCTGTTGGCACAGAGGCTATGCTCCTGTGAGTGTATGGTGTGGAAGGTCAATTACTGAACAGCTTAAGGCAGGAATTGATGAATTTCTGAAGAGTATATTCATAAGGGTTATGAGTGAACTGTATTAGCTTGTTAAATCATATCAATGTGAGAAATATGAGAAAACAAGTGCAATTTCCTTACAATTTGAAACGAGAGAATGGAGAATGGGGAACACGGAAATGAAAGAACTATGAAGCCACTACTTCAGTTCTATCTTCACAAAACTTTCTAACAATACAAGGAAAACCGAGTCTGGTGTGGGAAAATGATAGAGTACATGGAACATAAAATATAGTAACTAAATGGTTTAGGAGAAATTATTGTGGTTGAAAGTAATGGTCACAGACAACACTAACGTACATTTATGAAATGGGAATTATGTTTGAGAAACAGACTGGGAGACAAATGAAAGAGAAGCAATGGATGTAAAACATTTTGATTTTTAGAAAAGTTTTGGTAAAGCTCCAAGTCCAGTTTGCAAAATCAAATCTGAGTGAATTGGGGCTAATATATGGATATGTTTCTAGAATGGGACAGCTGGCAGGAAACAGTGATTAGAAATAATCAGACTCGTCAAGCAACAGCCTGACATTGTCTGTAAGGTATGATTCTGTAAGGTATAAGTCCTTCCACATCTAGTCAAGAAACTTTGGGGACAATTAAACAATTCACTGGTGGAAGAGATTCCACAAACAACCCCTTCTTCCATGATGGAAGAGCCTAGCACTTCAGTGTATAAGATAAGGCTGATTTATTCGCAACAATCTTCAGTCAGAAGTACTGAGTCGATGATCTTTTTCAGACTATGTCCCAGACTCCCAATCACCTTCCCCGGATATCTCCTGTCTCAAGAGCAGGACGGACACAGCAGAAGTGGCGGCAAATTTGGATACAGTTGGAAGGGAATTGCTCTAGACTCCGTATCCCATGAAGTCTCATGGCATTAGTTTACACATGGGAAAGGAAACCTCCTGCTGATTACCATGTACCAGCCTCTTTCAACTGATGAATCAGTACTCCTCAATGCTGACCAACACTTGGAGGAAGTGCTGAGGGTAGCACGGACGCAAGATGTACTCTGGGTGGAGGACTTCAATGTCCACCTCCAAGAGTATCTCAGCTACAGCATTACTGATCGAGATGGCCGGTTCCTAAAGGATATAACTGCTAAACTGGTTCTGCGGCAGGTGGTGAAGGAACCAACAAGAGGAAAATACATACTTGACCACAGCCTTACTAACCTGCCAGTTACAGAAGTATCTGTCCATGACAGTATCGGTAAGTGTGACCACCGCATAGTCATTGTGGTGACAAAGTCATACCTGCATATTGAGAATAACCCCTTGCATTTTGGGTGGTAATATCACGGCGCTAAATAGAGCAAACTTCGAACAGATCTAAAAGCTCAAATCTGGGTGTCCATCAGGTGCTGTGGGTCATCTATAGGAGCAGAAATTGTACACCCACACAACCTCATGGCCTGGCATATCCCCCTCTCACAACAATTACCATCAATCCAGAGGATCAGCCTTGGTTCACTGGAGTGTGCAGGATGGCAGGAGCAGCACCAGGCATACCTGACAATGAGGTGTCTGCCAGTTGAAGCCACCAAACAGGACTATTTGTGGGCCAACCAGCATAAGTAGTAAGTGATACACAGAGCTAAGTGATCCCACAAGCAAATGATCAGATCTAAGCTCTGCAGTCCTTCCACATCTGGTCGAGAAACGTTGGGGACAATTAAACAATTCACTGGACGCAGAGATTCCACAAGTAACCCCTTCCTCCATGTGGGAAGAGCCCAGCACTTCAGTGTATAAGATAAGGCTGATGCATTCGCAACAACCTTCAGTCAGAAATGCTGCGTGGATGATCCATCTCAGCCTACTCCAGTGGTCTGCAGCGATTCAGTTACCACTCATCAACCAATTCGATTCAGTCCACGCGATATCCAGAAACGGTCTGAGATACTGCATACTCCAAAGGGTCCATACTCTGAACAACATTCTGGAAACAGGACTGAAAACTTGTGCTCCATAACTTTCCATTCCTCTAGCCAAACTGTCTCAATACAGTTACAATGGCTTTCCCCGATTATGTGGAAAATTACCCCAAGTATCTCCTGTATATAAAAAGCAGACCAAATCCAATCCGGCCAATTACCACCCCATCAGTCTACACTCGATCATCAGTAAAGTGGTGGAAGGTCTCAGTGCTTTTAATCAGCACCTGCTCATCAATACCCTGGTCAATGACGCCCAGTTTGGGCTCCACCAGGGCCACTCAGCTCCTGACCTCATTACCGTTGGTCAAAGATGGAGAAAAGAGCTGAATTCTAGAGGTGGGGTGAGAGTCACATCACTTTAAGTCAAGGCTGCATTCGACCCTGTGTGGTATCAAGGGGATATAGGAAAACCGGATTCAATGGTTATCAGAGGCAAACTCCCTGTTGGTTAGAATCATACCTGACACATAGGATGGTGGTCATGGTTGTTGAAGATCAGTCAACTCAGCTCCAGGTCTGCAGTAGTCCCTCGAGCAGTGGTCGAAAACCTCTTCAGGGCTGCTTTAGTAATGAACTTCCCTCCATTTTAAGGTCAGCAGTGGGGATGTTCGCCAATGATTGTACAATGTTCTGCAACATTTGTGGCTCCTCAGATACGGAAGTAGTCCATGTTCAAATGCGAGAAGATCTGGAGAGTATCCAGGCTGCAATGTGGCAAGTAATATTCAGGCCACACATGCCAGACCATGACCATCACCAATAAAATACAACCTAACCTGCCCTTTGGCATTCAATGGTGTTACTATCACTGAATCCCCCAGGATCAAAGTCCTGGTGAGTAATCATTGCTCAGAAACTCACTGGTCTCGCCACATGAACACAGTCACTACAAGAGCAGGTCAGAAGCTAGGAATACTGGGGCGAGTAACTCACATCCTGACTTCCAAATTTCTGTCCATCATCTACAATGCATAAGTCAGAAGTGTAATAGGAGACTCCCAATTTGCCTGGATGAGTGCAGCCCCAACAACACTCAAGAAGCTTTACACCATCCAGGACAAAGCAACCAGTTTGACTGTCCCTTCATCCACAATGCTCCACCATCAACGCTCAGCAGCAGCAGCAGTGTTTTACTATCTACATGCTGCAATGAAATGATTCACCAAAGATCCTCAGAGACCACATTCCCAACTCACTACCATGTCTATCTAGAAGGACAAGGGCTACAGATGTATGGGGATACCATCATCTTCAGGTTCCCTCCAAGCCATTCACCATCCTGACTTGGAAATATGTCATCGCCCCTGCACAGTGGTTGGGTCAGAATCCTGGAATTCCCTCCCTAATGGCATTGGAGGTCAACCACAGCAGGTGGACTGCAGCGGTTCAACAAGGCAGCTCACCACCACCTTCTCAAGGGCAATTAGGGACAGGCAATAAATGCTGGCCCAGCCAGTCACACCCAGATTCACGAAATAAATCAATAGAAATTAACTGAGGACGGTTGCTGAGGTGTGGCAGGGATCGGTGCTTGGGGCCCAGCTGTTCACAATGCCCTATAAACATTTGGTTGCTGGTTTCAGATGCACAAAATCCCAGCCTGCTGGCAGCACGAACGGATGTGGGATTGTGAGTGGGTGAGGAGGTTGTAAAAAACACCAATATTGCAGGACAAAAAGCAGTTAAAAATATAAATGGTGTGCTGACCTTCATTTCAGGAGGATTTGAGTCCAGGAGAAAGGGTGTCTTACTGCAGCTGTGCATGGCCTTAGTGAGACATCATCTCAAACATTGTGCAGCATTATGTGCAGTTTTGATCTCCGTACCTCATCAAGGACAACCCTGACATTGATGGAGAGCAGTGAAGGATGACCAGACTGATCTTTGGGATGACAGGCTTGTTGTGGGAGCAGAGTTTGGGGAGAGTGGACCTGTATTCCAAGGGGTTTAGGAAAATGAATGGGGATGTCATTGAAATATACAAAAATCTGACAGGGTGAGACAGATTGGAAGCAGGGATGATAATTCTCCAGGCTGGGACGTCTAAAACCAGGGGCCACAGTATTAGGTACAGGCAGGTCACTCTGCACTGAGATGAGAATAAATGTCTGCACTCACAGACTGGTGAACCTGGGAATTCGCTCGCACCTGGAAACCGAGACACTGATTATAAATAAGGATTTCGAGACAGTAAATGGATGGTGGGAGAGCTGGAGTACGGTGGGGAAATGAAGGGCCAAGCATTATTACGTTGAATTGGGTAGCAAACTTGATGGACCAAACGTACTACTGCACCACCTATTTTATAGCTTCCCAAGGTTACTCACATTAACGGATATGTATATTGTGTGGGGTAAGTGCATTGAGGAGATCTTTTCCATGAACTAGAATGGGAGAGGCTCACTGTGTCGTATGATCTACTCCTTTCCTGTTGTTTCTGTGCAGTCTGTAGGAAAGCTCTGTAAATGTTGTCAAAAGCTCCCAGATGTTAGGAAGGGGGTTTCTGTGTTCCCATTCCCGTTTCCGACACTGATGCTGAGGCCGGGTGTTCTGTCCGGTTTCATCCTTTCAGACCTCGGAGTAGTTTGATACAAATGAGTGCCCTTGCTTGGGGTTCAGAGACCATTGAAATGTTTATCACATGTCAGGATCTTTGGAGTCAGTTTTAGGCCAGCCCAGGAAATCATGGGAGATTCACTTCCTAAAAGTACATTGGAGAAGGAAATTCTGTTTATAATCTATATTGGCTTCAAGGTCATTGTTACTGATCCCAGATTTTAGATCTCGATATTTTATTAATTGTCTTTAACTTCCACCCGCTGCCAGATCATTAGCCTGGTCTGGATTAGTAATCCAGTGACATTACCACAACAGCACCATCTCCACATGGGGACCTATTGGAAACCACACTGAGCAGGTTATTTCTGTGCTGCTTGACAGCTCTGTCAAAAAGAACTCCCACCAATTTGACTGTCGTGATGGGACTGAGGGGGTGGTAATTGGTCAGATTGTAATTATTCCCGTCTTTGGGGACGTAACTTAGTTTAGTAATTTTCCACATTACCAGGGAGATATCAGAGTTGGAGCTGAAATGAAACAGCTTCCCCCAGGGACACGGCTTGTTGTGCAGCACAAGTCTTCAGTTCTATTGCAGGAATTGTGTCAGGGCCCATTGCCTTTGTCGTATCTACTGTGTTCAGCTCTTCTCCATGGCACATGCAGCGAATCAAATTGGTTGAAGACTGGCATCTGTGATTTTGTGGGCATCATGATATGGGTGAGGTGAATCATCGACTCAACACTTCTGGCAGAAGATGGTGCCAGATAAAAGATAAAACATCCTTCTCTTTTACACTGATGTGCAGGTCTGTTCCATTATTTAGTGTGGGAATGTTTGTGGAGCCTTCTCCTCCAATCATTTGTTTAATCGTCCATCACCATTTATGACTGAATGTGACAGGACTGCAGTGCTTCGTTCAGATCTGTTGGTCAAGTCTGGTAGCTTTAATGAGTTAGCATCAGGTTAAGGTTCATGTGATTCTGACTCTGACATGTTCACCCACACTCGTCACTGAGCCTTATTTTCCATTACCATGGTGTTGATGGTAATGACAGACTGAAGTGTTACCCTGGCAAAAGGTTAAAGGTTGTGGTTGAATGGTGTTCTCCTTCTCCTGATGCTGTGGTCTACAGCACTACGTGAATACGCAGTTTAGAGCTGCAATATCTGCAATGCAATTCTGCTGTCTGTTCCCCAATTCTCACTGAGACCCATTCACCCATCAGCCCTGCACTCAGTGACCTAACCTGGTTTCTGATGTGGAAATACTTCCATTTTCAAACTCTTATTCTGCTGAGGTCTCTCTCCCTGGGTCTTGCTTCCAATATGATACATTCCGCAAAAGCATTTAACTGATCTTAATTCAAATATTTAATTCACCAGAATCTTTTTCTTTTCTGTGTTTAAAGTGAATGTGTTTCCTCTGTTTCTCTCCATGACCACGATTAAGAGCTCTGTAGTGTCAGTGATGCCAGCGTTATGTAGTTTCAAAGCCACTGAATTTTCTGGATTCCCAACCACCTTCACCTCATTGTATGTTTTCCCTTTTGGTTTGATGCCTTATTCTCCCATGAGTATGTTTCAAGTTCTTTGGGGTTGCATTTCTGGAATTATCTTCCGAATTATCCCCAAAACCTCCTCCCATTGCTGCTCCATGGTCTTTCCTGCTCAGCTCCCCTTTCCAATTAACTCTGGCCAACTACGCCCGCAAGTCTTTGTAGTTACATTGCTTAATTATAACCACATTACATCTTGAAGAGAGCATTAGATATAAACCGAAAGAAGGAGTTTTGGGAGATGGGACACGAAGAATAATTGGTGGATTTCTTAACTAGATACAAAGGGAGAACGAGAGAGAGGATATAGATCTGGAGATGTGGAAAATGAGAAAACTACATTATCGAAAGAAGTAGACGAACATTCCCCAATGGTTTGGCAATGCCTGTGTGCTGTGGTCCTTGGTACAGTGCATGTATAACAGAGTAATATGTTCAAATGCTGAGTCTGATGCCAGAATATTTATCTCCGATTATATGACAGACACTAGCTTTGGAAAGAACCAAACAGGCCAACATATTGAAGGGGGTTAACTGGAATAATTTGGGACACTAGAATCAAGAATTTGGAGCACACATCCTGGTAAGAATGAGAGAGTAGAGTAGGGAATTCTAGAAAAGGAGGGAACGTTGAGAGGATCAAATCATGTTTTAATGTTTTATCAATTTTATACATCATATGCATCATTTTTCGTTAACTGTGTCTCTGTTGTTCATTTACAATGTGTTGTGCACATGTGAAAAATGCTACTTTACTGCACACAAACATTGATTAAACAGTGTGCATAAAATCACTTTTCCACCATTGAAACTGTCCTGTTGTCGTGTTACGAGGATACATGAACACCAACTGGCCACCAAAAGACATGATCCACTATCACTATGTTCCATACATACAGACAAAGAAAGGCACAACTTTGACTGGGACAAAGCACACATACATGCTAAGACACGCGAGGATCTCCTTAGAGGAATGGTATTATAACCAGTAGTCCATCAATAAACGCATCAATTTAGATCCTGTCTACATTCTCTTGTTAAAATAACCGGAAATGACGTCACCCACTTTAAGAAACCAAGACCTATAAATAGAGAGGTGGGACATACCACCAGAGATTCAGCGGAGACTCTCACTGATGATGTCATCTAGTCATGGTAACGAAACTTCTGAAAACAAACCTAAAAGCTCAGCGAGTTAACTTGCAGAGATATAAATTATTACTTTTTGTTTATTAGTGGAATTTAGGAGTTCTCTGTCGCTCACGTTTTAACAGATTATGATGTGAGGTGAGCTTTTCTGGGTGTGTGATTTTAATTAACAGAGGGATTCGACATTGATGTCATAACAGTTTTGGGGCCTTGCCGTATGGGATTTGGACAAACATGAACAGATTTGGGGGACAAAACGTCCTAGCAAATTCCAACTCATTGCAATTAGTGACTTTGATCTTCAAATAAAACCAGTGGGAAAATTCATTTTATTTTTTTTTACTTGTGGTTGATTAAATCAAAAGTGAGGGAAATGCCTTTTAACATTCCTAAATATGTTCCCAAATTTTCCAAGGAAGTTTAGAAAGACAGAAGGAGGACATCGTTTAGAATTAGCAAATAGGTTGGAATTGGGTTTAACCAGGGAGAAAAGGGAAGCTGAATTTGTAATGGAGTTGGTCAAGCACTTTGATGTATCAGAGAAACAGGGAACTGCAGTCGAGTTAGAAAAAACTTAATTTGCAAATGTGGCAACTGGAGTTAGAAGATAAATAAAGGGAAGGAAATAGAGCGAGAAGAAAGAGAAAGAGAGGAAAAAAGAAAGAGAGAGAGGATTTGAAATTCAGAAGTTAGGAATTAGACAAGAAAGTTAAGTTAACAGGATGGAGATGAAGGGAGAACATAGGGATGTATACAACTATGTTAATAACTTGCCATATCTCGGTGAGAAAAATGTCAAAAGCTTTTTTATTTCATTTGAAAACATGGCTAGGCAGATGACGTGTCCAGTGAACTTGTGGGTAATGCTAGTTCAGACTAAGCTGGTGGGCACAGCTGGTGAGGTATGTGCAGCGCTATCAGATGAGGGATCAAGAGATTTTCAAGATGTCAAATTGGCCATTTTGTTTGGTTATGAATTGGTACTAGAAGCATATAGAGAGAAGTTCAGAAAAATATAGACGGAAACAGGTCAGTCTTATATTGAGTTTGAAAGTAGTAACCACAGTCATTTTGGTAGGTGGGTGCTGGCCTTAAAAATGGATAAGACCTGTGAGGCTTGAAGCGAGATTAATTTGCTGGAGAAGTTAAAAGACTTACTTCCAGAGATAGTAAGAATTCATGTGAATGAATAGATTTTTCAAGAAGTGGGAAGCACGGCAGAAAGGGCAGGTACATATGCACTGGGGCATGAGATGACATTTAGCTTCTGGCAAGATTTTCATCCTGTGAGGGATAGAAATTGGGAGAAGGGAAGATCACACATTACAAAGCGAACAGTAGCGCACAATACTTTACTACAGGTGAAGAAAGAAGCCCAAAGGAGTTGAAAGGTGGTGAAAGGCCTCAGGTGTTCTCACTATAAGGGAGTGGAAAACATAAAATGACAGTGCCGATGGTTTAAGAAGGGCACTGGGAAAAGGTGGTTTCACTGCAGTAAGCTGGGACACACCGTGATGGGCGTTGAATGAAGGCACTCTGGGGAAGATGTGTTAGTAGAGGCTAAGCACAGTGACATGAGTGAAACTGGTAAAGGAGACCCCAAGTAGAGCTGAGGAGCAGCAGGAGAGTGCTCAGCCGAGGCAGGGTCTGGGTATGGAGGCAGTGCCTGATCTCTGAAAGAATTCATCTCTGTAGATAAAGTTTACTCAGAAAGAACAGGGAGAAGGACAAGAAGTTATAATTTTGTGAGATACGAGATCTGCTCAGTCTCTAATAGTTGAGAAATGAGACGCTGGAAAAGCACAACATATCAGGCAGCATCCGAACAGCAGGAAAATCGAATATCAGTCAGAAACCCATCGTCAGGAACATGGTGGGGGGGACAATGGAGCTGAAAGATGGGAGGGCCTCTGGGAAGACAATAAGAAGATGTAGGTGGGAGTGATAGTGATATGTCGGAGGGTAAGGTGGAGTCGATAGGTGGAAAGGAAGATAGCCAGTTAGGCCAGTCCAAAAGGGCAGTGCTAGATTGAACGGTTGGATCTGGGAAAGGTTGGTGGAGGGGAGATTTGGAATTTGGTGAAGTCAACGTTGATGCTGCACAGTTTGAGCATTCCAGCTGTTCTACCATCGATAGGAGTCCTATCACCCTCCTGTCCGACCTGTCACCATCACACCCCACCTGCATCTACCTATCGCCTTCCAAGCTCCCTTCCACGCAGCTCCACCCCACCCTCCTATTTATTTCTCAACATCCTTCCCCCTCCCTTACCCCCCACTTTCCAGATGAAGGATTTATACCTGAAACGTTAACTCTCCTGCCCCTCGGATGCTGCCGACTTGTTGTGCTTTTCCAGCCACACACTTTACAACTCTCATCTCCAGCATCTGCAGTCCTCAATTTCTCGCGGCCGCTAATACGAAGAGATGAAAGTATTTTCACTCTTTCTGGCATGTTAATCAAGAGTGTGATAATTTGTGGAATGGGGACAGAAATTAAGCATTCCCTTGTGTAACATCAGGATGGAATGCCAAATCAAGATTAGGGAAATAACAGTGACAGTGAGTAACAGAGTATCAGTTCCAGGAATACAGTTTGTTCTTGTGAATGATTTAGCAGGAGGCGAGGTGGGAGACGCACCCCTTGTGGTGGAGAAGCGAACAGAGGTCTAGGGAATTGGGGTGTTAAAAGAAAAATACCGAGGAATCTTTCCAGAGTGTGTAGTAACAAGATCCCACTGTCATAAGTTACAGCAGGAAGGGAAAACGAAAGAAAAAGACAAATGAATTGATGCTCAGTGAACTGACCCCCTGTTTGATGTAACGGTGCAGGAAAAACCTGAACAGGCAGAGGATCAGGCAGAGGTGTTTATTCATGAAAGGCTAATGGACTTACAACAGATATATACACACACATTCACAAACACATACACATGCACACACACAGAAAAGGAATCAGAATATATTGTTGAACGTTATTAACTTAAAGATAGAATCCTAAAATTAAAATGGAGACCCCGATAGGTGACTGCAGAAGGGAAATGGGCTGAAGTGCACCAGACTGTCTTAGCAGTAACGTACAGTGTTACAGCACATAAACTAACTGCAGGCGGTCACGTAGGTGAACAGAAGACTCAGGCTAAGTTACAGAAGCATTTCCATTGGCCTGAAATGTACAAGGACGTGGTTATTTTTTGTACATGACTTACATACCAAATGGTAGGTAAATAACAGGCAGAAATAAAACCAGCACCTTTCGTGCCAATTACTGCATTCGAAGAACATTTCACGTGGGTTATGATTAATTGTGTAGCTCCGCTTCCTAAAATAGAAGTGGAAAACTATATTTGCTGACCATAATGAATATGTCTACCAGATTACCAGAGGCAATTCCATTACGGAATGTTAAGATAAAAAGGGAGGTGGAGGAGTTGGTAGCTTTCTTTACTCGCTGTGGGCTAGGCAGTAAGATTCAGTCAGACCAAGGATCTCATTTTACCGCTCAGCTGTTGAAGGAAGTCATGGATAGGTTCAGCATGCAGCAGTTTAAATCAAGTGCATCGGATCTTGACTCCCAGGGAGCCTTGGAAAGTTAGCATCAGATGCTGAAGACCATGTCATCAGCATACTGTTATGATTACCCGAATGATTGGAATAAAGGTGCCCCATTAAATTGTTTGCCATTAGAGATGCCCCAAATAAATCTACTCACTTTACTTCCTTTGAGTTAATATTCGTACATGAAGTGAGAGGTCCTTTGAAATTAATTAAATATAAATTGACAGGACTGAAGTCGGAAATCTCATCCTTGGATTCTGTGTGTGAGGTGAAGGAGAGAGGAGATGGAGTCGGGGAGTTTGCTCAATACTATATCTGAATAGTATCTGAAGAGCACAACATAGAGTGAAGCAGGTGGCAGATAGAAACTCTGAAACTTTGAGGATATCCCGTGGGGATGACGTATTAGTATCACCACCAGTGGTAGGTAATCCCTTCGAAGCCAGGTTTAGTGGCCCCGTTCAAATAAAAAAAAAATGTGGAGTCAATTAAACTATCTAGTAAAGACACTGGAGATTACAAAAAAAAATTATCGAGTATTTTATATGGATGACTAATGCTCCAGCCACATGTAAGACTCAGGAACAGGGCTGTGGCCAGATGAACAAATCGTGTAGTTTATCTGTATGATGTGGTGATCTTTAGGAAGTGATTAAAAGCTCACATGTAACAGTTGGCTGAGCATGTTGAACGATTACAAGACGCAAACTTGGTAATAAGCTTAAAGAAAACAGAATTCACGAAGGCAGAGGTGACTTGTTGGGACATTACATTAGAAATGGACGGTTGACCCCATGGAACACAAAAACGAAGGGCTTTGAGGAATTTCCACAACCATCCTCGAAGAAAGAGATGATTCGATTTTTGGAACTGAGTGGATTCTATCAGAAGTTTGTCCCAAACTTCAGCAACGTATTGGCACCACTGATGGATTTATTAAAGATGAACACAGAATTGTGGTGGACTGAATAATGCCAGGAGGCATTTGAGAATTTTAAATCAGGATTAATCACCGTACCAGTTTTAGATACACCAAATATTTTGAAACCTTTTGAAAATTGTGTTTGATGCTCGGGATATAGGTGTCGGAGATGTATTGATACAGAAAGGGGATGATGGAATTGAATGGCTAATTGTCTAATTGTCGAAAAAACTCATTATCCACCAGAAAAAAAAATACAAAATCTCCATTATTGAACAAGAATGATTATGTTTCGCACTGGCCTGCCAATATTTTAATGTGTATATGACAAACAAATTGTCGGAGATGGTTGTGGACAACGACAAATCTCTCGCATTTTTTGGAATAGTTAAAGACCAGAATATGAGACTATTTAATTGGAGTCTTACCTGACCGACTTTAAACTCACAAAATGTACATGTTGTGGCTCCTACAATGTGATAGCAGATGGGTTTTCGCGGTTTTACAGGAAAAAGTTTAGATAAGATTTACCTTATTCCAGTGTTATAATGGTGAGCAGAATTAATATGAATGATATAACTGAGATTAATACTTTTGTATTTCATAAAATTGGGATTAAGAATTAGAGGAGAAGAAATGTAGTCATCTTTTCATTCTGCTGGTTCACTTTATTTTCTGAAGGGGGGAGATGTTATGAAGCCAAAAACATGTAGGGTACTTTAAAACAGAACGGGTTTTTCCGAATAGAACTTAAAGCCACAGATGCCAGCTAAAGGTCAAACTGTTCCACATGTCACCATTAGCTGAGAAGTGGCTACCTGAGTTTTGGTTGCTGTTTTGACAGCCATTCAAATGCAACCAAAGAGTTTAAATAACGCTCAGGAAACCAGAAGCCAATGGAATTTGAATATTATTGTTTGGACACCTGGTAAGCAACCAAATTAGGAGAATTACTATATCATGGGGAGTATGCATACCCAGCATTTTGAACACTGGAGGGAGAGCTACTGCCATCCAACAGCAGAGTAACTGCTGTAGAGCAGGAGTGCTAGCTGACCATCTCAAACACTCTCTATCAAAGACACATGTTCATCTAAACCTACTTGCAATAAAAAAAAATTACCCGGGGAGATCAGCAGCTGGAAGAGTGAGCACAGCGGGGAAGATGGAGACTGTGTGCTCTCGAGATTGTAATGTTTTATATGTGGGCTGTTGGAACAGCATATTTTCACAGAGTTGGAGTCAGATAGTAAGTAGCTAAGAAAAGAGGGGCTTGTATTTTTCAATAGTTGTTGTTTAGTGTTCACTATTAAAGTTAAGAACAAACTTGTTAATTTTTGTTTAAATAGTGGAATATAGGAGACCTGTGTCACTCATATTTTAACAGATTAAGAGGTGAGGCCAGCTTTTCTGGGTGTTTGGTTTTAATTAACAGAGGGGTTTATCTTCACCTTGTAAATGTCCATCCACGCTTACCCCATTTCCCTGCAGTTGGCCCATATCCTTCCAGTCCTTTCCTCTCGACATATTTATCCAAATGCATTGAAATGTTGTTAATGTACACCCCCACCCCCCGCCCCACCACCAACCACATCTGCTGGCAGCTCATCCATGTACCAGCCCTCTGTGTAAAGAAGTGACAACTCAGGTTCCCTTTTATTCCTTCCCCTCTATCCTTAAACTGATCCCCTCTAATCCTCGATTTTCTATACCTTGGCAAAAAAGTGAGAGCATTAACCCTATCCATACCCCTTGTGATTTTATTCAGCCCTATAAGGACTCCCTCATTCTCCTACACTCTAAAGAAAAGGTCCTAGCTTGTCCAACCTCTCCCTATAACTCAGACCATTGGGTCCTGGCAACGTCTTTGTAAATTTCTTCTGCACTCTTTCTAATTTCATAACATCCTCCCTATAACATGGTTACAAAAACTGAATACAATACTCCAAGTGCAGCCTTAGGAAGTCCTGTGTAACTGCAACATTAATTCCCAACTTCTGTACTCAATGTCCTGCCTGATGAAGGCCAATGTGCCAAAAGCCTTCTTCACTGCCCTGTCCAACTGTGACTCTACTCTTAGAGAACCGTGCTTGTGAAAACCAAGGACTCTCTGCCCACTTCACCCCTTAAGACCCTCCCATTCACAGTGTAACTCCTACCTTGACTTGAGTTTCCAATATGCAAGTCCTCACACATCTATATTAAATTCCATTTGCCATTTCTCGGCCCACTTCCCCACCTGATTAAGTTCCTGCTGCAATTTCTGATAAACTTTCTCACTGGTCACGCTACCACTTATTTTAGTGTCATCTGCAAACTTACTAATCATGCCTTGTACATTCTCAACCAAATCATAGATAACAAACAGCAATGGACCCAGCCTCCGGTCTGACAAGCATCCTTCCACTAAACCCTCTGCTTCCGACCATCAACCCAACTGCACATCCGATTGGCCAGTTCCCCCAGCATTCCACGTGATGGAACCTTCCAGAGCAGCCTGCCATGTGGAACCTTATCAAAGGCCTTACTGAAATCCATAGAGACTAAATTTACAGCTCTGTCCTCGTAAACCTTCTTGGTCACTTCATCAAAGAACTCTAACAAATTTGGGAAGCATGATATCCCACTCACAAGACTATGCTGACTGCTCTGAATCAAACCCTGTGTAAGTAATGGGTGCAGTCAATGGTATGCTGTCCTTCATTGTAAGATGATTCGAGTACATAAGTAAAGCCATCTTCCTGCTGATGTAAAGACTTGCTGAGAGAGCTTTTGGGACACTCTCTACAGATTTGATCTCCTTTGTAAGGAATGATATCCCTCCCACAGATACAGATGGCTGTATCATGAGGGTAGAGTGACGAACCTGAGAGTTTAATCTCGAAATACGAAGAAATGGTGGTGCTGAAACATGAGGTGTAGCAAGTGTATTTCCAAAAGACACATTGATAGGGTGAGAAATTCCATACTTTACCCAGGATTGATTGGTTTGATTTATTGTCACGTACAGTACTGGGAAACACTTTATTTATGAGCAGTGGAGGCAGATCATAGTATGCATAGCCAGACAGATCATAGGGTGGAAATAGACTTGGACAGAGTAAGGCATACAGGATACACTGCACAAGACAAGCACTCGACAAGATCAACATGAGCAAGATCAGCATTATTGGAATGTAGAGAGTCGATTCATCAATCTAACATGGCTTTACGAATTGTTTATATGCCTAAATTAACTCTCCCCGTGTTATTGTGTAATTGGCGTGTGAACCCGTACTGAACACCATGTTGTTCACAATCCCCAACAGCAGCCACAATACCTTCGATCTGAAACAAGTAGCTATTCCCACCAGCTTCCACCCTACATAGAGAACACCAGGCTGTATTCTCGGAGATGGAAGGTGCCTTCTTGAGACTTCACACAAGACATATGGCTTCCCTCCTCACCACTAGAAAACCATGTTAAAGTCCCACGTGTTTATCATGAGCAACGGAGCCAGGAGGAACAATGTGGAGCAGTCTGTCTGTGCAGCCTCTGCTCCACTTGTTCATCATGTTAGCGCATCAATCTGGAGACAATGAGGACTGCCAATGCTGGAGATTGTAGTCGAGAGTAGATTGCTGGAAAAGCACAGATGGTCAGGCAGCTCCGAGCAGCAGGAGAATCCACATTTTGGGCAGAAGCCATTCCAGGAATCAGCATCAATTACCTCATCTGTCCCTTTGCAAGTGCGTTGAGGGAGGAATGGCCTCGTACTGTTCCTGTGTAAATGACTCAAGGGGCTGAATGGCCTCCTCCTGTTCCTGTATAAGTGACTTTCGGGGCTGAATGGCCTCCTTCTGTTCCTGTGTAAGAGACTGAAGGAGCTGAATGGCCTCATCGTGTTGCTGTGGAAGTGGCTTTAGGGGCCGAATGGCCTCCTCATGTTCCCTTGTAAGAGACTCCAGGGGCTGAATGGCCTCCTCCTGTTCCTGTGTAAGAGACTCAAGGGTCTGAATGGTTTCTTCCTCTTCCGATTGGACAGGACCAAGGGCCTGATTGGGTTACCCCGGTTCCTGTTTGACAGCTCGATGTACTGACAAGTGTGATGATGCTGCAGGCTTTGAGAGGTTATTTTGTCCTGTTTCCTTTTCATAGAGAGATTGAATGATCGTTACCAAACTTGTTAGTTAAGGCCACTGAGTAAACAGCTAGGGAGGCCTTGCGTTAATTTTAATGCAGCCTAAATGGGTGTGGCCAGCTCTCACAGGTTACGATCTCTGGGTTTTGATTTCCAGGTAGCATCAGAAACTGTTGGGGTCTCCACAGAGTTGGAAGCTTCAGTGACTATCTCCTGTCTGCTACTCTCTGAATTTTCTCTTGGTGCTGTTTTTAATTCCTGAATTAGAGAAATGTTTGTGACAATCTGTGTCTGAATTTTCCTTTCTGCCAGGGGCTGTGTTTATGGGATTTTCCTATATTGGAACAGTTCATTAGTAATAGTTCCTAGATTTGTTATTCTGTTAACTTGTCTAATAGACTTACGCTATTCTAAATTCCTCTTTCTTTGCTTTCATTTTATCTTTCATGTTTCAATAAATAGTGTTTATCTTCACACCAAGTAGTTTGACCAGTCCATTTCATCTGGAACAGTCACTTCAAAATAAAAAAAAATAGAGTCTAGGTTACCGCCTTCAAATATTTTCCAGGCGCTCTGGTGTGGCCCATCACACTAGACTCCTTCTCTTCTTGAGTAATAGGCTGGAGGCACTGAATGGGCTGTCCCTGTTCTTCTCCAATAGTGTCAATGGACTGAATGGCTTCCTCATATTCCTGTGAAACCAGCGTGAGGTGCCGAATGAACTCTTGTTTTACTGTGACAATGTGCAGTGTCAGGCAGTGCTGTTACATGAATATTACGGACCATTTAACAGCACAAGTCTCAATGGAGTCTAGATCATGCTGCACGTGGACACATACGAGTTCAGGAGCTGACAGGGGTACAAAATGTTCTGAACATTGTGGAATCTTCAGTGACGATCCCCACTTCTGATCTTATTGTGGGGAGGGTGAGGGTGGGGGTAGGGGTGGGGGTGGGGGCGGGAGACATTGATGAAGCAGCTGAAGCTGTTTGTCAAGAGGAAGCTACGCTGAGGATCTCACACAGAGGTGACCCAGGACTGAGATGATGAACACCTTCCTTTGTGCCATGTTTGACTCCAAACACTGGAGAGTTTATTCTGATTCCCATTAATTCCAGTTTTGTTCAGCTCCTTGATATCGGGGCCAGTCATTTATACCTGAACCCTTGAGTCAACCTCTTTTGTTCATATCAATAAACCATGATATAGGAGCAGCAAGTGTTTTCTTCAAACAGGTGGTAGTGAATGTCAGGATTTCTCTTCTCAAGAGTGGTGGGGAGCAAAATGACTGAACGTATTTGAAGAGGAGGTAGATGGATATTGATCTGTCAGAGAGTTGAGGGCAATGATGAATTGGGTATGAAAGAGGAGTTGAGACAGTGAGCAGATCAATCATGATCTTAGTGAAGGGCAAGGCAGGCTTGGGGAGTGAACGACCTGTTCCTGTTTCTGATGTTCTCACATTCTGTTCTTGGAAGGTTAGTGGGTGTTATTTTCATTAATGTCTGTTATGGAATGTTGCAGGCAGGGAGACCAGAGGATTTTGTGAGTCCTCACTGGGTGAGGTATTTGGGCTGTATTCTCAGTGAATCTGGGTCTAAACATGACCAACAAATGAAGCACAAGTTGCAGAGAGGGGAAGCTCTGTAAAGAGAGATGAGGGGCCTATTTCATACCCGTGCCTGGATTTTCCAATTGCATTTCCCAAATCACTTCAAAGTGTGTGTGATAGTCTTGAGAGGCTGAATGGTCTCCTCTGTTTCTGTGCAACAGGTTATAGGAGTAAGTGGCCTCCAACTGCTCCTATCTAGCAGGTATGCGGGGCTGGATGGAATACAGAAACATGGGACTGAGGAGCAGGAGTGGGACATTAGGTACTTTGAGCCTTCTCCACCAGGCACTATGATAATGGACTCAGCCCCACTTTCCTGTCTGTATACTATTACCCGTGACTCACTTCCCTGTCAAATATTTAACTAAACAGCTTTCAATCCATGTGAACATAGAGGCACGATAAACTTCCAGTGAAGAGACATCACACTTGAAAGATCCTTTCAGAATATTTCGCCATCCCTCTTATCGAATCTGACAGTCATGCAGAATGGAAACAGACCCGTTAGTCCAATCTGTTCACTCCGATCAGATATCAAATCTGACCTTGTCCCATTTGCCGGCATTTGGCCAATATCCCTCCTCTTTCAGATACATTTTAAATGTGCGATTGTAGCCACCCTCAGCACTTCCTCTGACAGCAATTTCTGTACACACACTACTCTTTGTGTGAAACATTTATCTTCAGGTCCATTCTAAATTATTCGCCCTCTCATTTTCAAACTATGCCCTCTTGTTCTGGACTCCCCTATCTTGGGGAGCAGAACATGGCTGTTCAGAATATCCATGCCTCTGATGATTCTATAAACTTCTATAATGTCACCCTTCAGCCTCTGACACTCCACGGGGAAACACCTCAACCTAATCAACCTTTCCCTGAAGCTCAAACCTCCAGTTCTGCAAGTGAGTTGTACGCAGTTTTCTTAAAGTGGCCTCACCAACTTCCTGTTCAGAGGCAACATGCCACCACAACTCCTATACTCAATGCTCCGACTGATTCAGGCAAATGTGCCAAATGTGTTCAGCACCACTCTGTCTACCTGCAAATCCACTCTCACGGAACAATGTACCTGCAGTCCTATGTCCCCTTGATCCACAACACGCCCCAGGACCTTACAATTAAGTGTATAATTCTGCCCTGATTTGCCTTCCCAAAATGCAAAACTTCGTATTTATCTAAATTTAACTATATCTGTTACTCCTTGTCCCTTTGTCCAATCTAATTGTGGTCTCATTGTACTCTGAGATAATCTACTACACCACCTTTCTGATGTAATCTGTAACCTTACTAACTATGGCCCCAATATTCACATCTAAATCCTTTACATAAATGATGAAATGCAGTGAAGTCAGTACCGATTCTTACAGCACACTGCTGCTCACAAGCCTCCAGTCTGAAAAATATCCCTCTTCCTTCAAGCTAATTGTGACTAGCTTCCTCTGTATCTCGTGTGACCGAACCTTACTCATCTGCCTACCAATCAGAATGTTGTGAACACCTTACTGAGGTCCATATAGACAATGTCTACCAAACTGCCTTCATCAATCTTCTTTGTCACCTCTTCATAAAACTCAATCAAAATGATGAGACATGATTTCCCATGCAGAAAGCCACGTTGACAACCCCGATCAGCCCTTGCCTTCCCAAATGTATGAGCTGAAAAATGTGTTGCTGGAAAAATACAGCAGGTCAGGCAGCATTCAAGGAGCAGGAGAATCGAAGTTTCGGCATAAACATGTATGTAAATCCTATCCCTCAGAATCCCCTCCAACAACTTACCCACCACTGACATCAGGCTCACCAGTCTATAGTTCCCCGACTTTTGGGGTCACTGCTTCCTTTTCCATTCCCAATGCTCCACTGCTCACAACACATGTCAAATGTAACCAGGTTGGTGATATGGCCGATGATATCGGTCTCAGACTGGGTCAATGTCAGTTTTAGCAACAAGTCAGGCTAGTTTTTAAAATCTGCTCAAATCGCACCTTTATGAACCAGAGCAATGTTACTCAAACTATGATGGAAAGATGCATGGCAAACTGTTTGGATATTGCAAATAAAGAATCGATATTTCCCTTTCTAAAAACACTGACAGACAAACACACACACACTCACATACATACATACACACACACACACACACACACACACACACGCAGATAAACAAAATCTCTGCAATTTCAAGTTGAATGTGCTTTGTCCATATATTATTGTAAGTCATGACAAAAGGAAATATTGAGAGATTGTTCAAAATATTATTCTGCTTCTGAAGGCATTCTAATTACACAAGCTGCTAGCAATGTGACTTCATCCTGGAACAGTTAGATTTGGTTGAATTCCCTTTGCATTCGGCAGTGAAGAGATTCCAATGAATTCTGGCCTGGGATCGCCCAAGGGTATCACAGTGGCTCAGTGGTTAGCACCGTTGCCTCACAGCACCAGGGCCTTGCATTCAATTCCAGACTCGGGTGACTATTTGTGTCGAGGTTGCACATTCTCCCCTTCTAATGGTTGCTCCAGTTTCCTTCCACAGTCCAAAGCTGTGTGGTTAGGTGGATTGGCCATGATAATTTGTCTGAAGTATTCAGGGGTTTCTAGGTTAGGTGCATCGGTTGGGGTAAATGTAAGGGAGTGAGCCTGGGAAGGTTGGTATGGACGCTTTGTGCTGAAGGGCCTGTTTGTACACTGTAGGGATTATATAAAAATAAGAATGGTAACGATGACTGTAGATTTTTTGTTTTAGCTCGCACACATTGCTGTCCTGAGGAACAATGAAGGAAAGAGAGTGTAATCGGCCGTTCCTTCTCAGGCAGATTACATTTTCTCGCTCTCTGAGCTGAATCACACAGTAATGTCATTCTCTCCCAAACTGGACCATGTGAGGTCTCCTTGTACATTGTCCAAACTATGTCTCCATCACATTCCCTGTTCCATGTAGGTGCATCATTGCTGCTGTCATACACAGAGCCATACTCTTAGCAGAAAATGGTCTCGGTCGATTTGAAGATATGCTTATATATCGCTGCATCATTAAAAAATAAAATGTTTAATGTATTCAAAATATTTTGTTATAATGAATGCATTTTGCAACAAACACAGAAATTGCTGGAAAAGCTCGGCAGGTCTGTCAGCATCCAAATACCTTTTACATGCTGTATTTGTACCAGCCTCCACCACTTCCTCTGGCAGCTCATTCCACATGCACACCACCCTCTGCGTGAAATGGTTCTCGTGGGCTCGTCAAAAGCTTTCCCCTCTCAATTACAACCAATGCCCTCGAGGTTTGGACGCCCAATCTGGGGAAAAATGGTTATGGATAGGGTGAGTAGTCAGGTTTTTCCCCAGATTGGGCGTCCAAACCTAGAGGGCATTGGTTGAAATTGAGGAGACATAATGGCTGGTTTAGCTGTTTTATTTGGCAGCATAAGCGACTCTTTATCAAGCTAACCAAATTGCAACTACCCCCAGATTGTGGGGAGTAGATCGCCCAGATAAAAGCTATCAATTAAGCTCTTTTTTATTCTGTGTTAGTTCCTGGGCTGCTGAGGACTCGGTGTCAATTCTGTGAGATATTGAACCCTATCAGATAAAGTGAACCTTTATTAGTCTGTTTTTCTTAGCTAAATTGACAACATTTATGAAGTATTGTCATAACCCAATAATTATCAATATTGTTAAAGCATGAATGACAATACGTCAGATCGACGGCAATACAGCCAAAATCATGTTTCTTACCCCTGTAATTGGTATACCGCGTTGTCATTCGGGGATAATGGATTTCAGGTTTAAATTGTGGGCAAAAACAATGACTGCAGATGCTGGAAAGCAAATACTGGATTAGTGGTGCCGGAAGAGCACAGCAGTTCAGGCAGCATCCAACGAGCAGCGAAATCGATGTTTCGGGCAAAATCGACGTTTTTGCAGGCTGCAGAGAGGACAGTCTCCGTAAAATGGAATGAGGGAATCACCATCAGATCAGCCGTGGTCTTAGTGAATGGTGGGGCAGGATTGTGTGGACCACGAATGCAACTTATTCATATATTTGTGTTTGTTCCAAGCAAACTCCCCTTCTCTCCCAGTGTCCCATACTGGTGGGGAGTGAGTCCCCTCCTCCTGTTCCTGCGTAACAGGATCTTCAGGCCTCACTAGCCTCTAGATTTCCCTGTGTCCCAGTTTCGAGCAGATGATGACCGCCTCCTGTTCCTGTGTCCCAGTCTCGAGCGGTTGAGTGACTCCCTCCTGTTCCTCTGTCCCAATCTTGAGCAGTTGAGTGACTCCCTCCTGTCCCTGTGTCCCAATCTTGAGCAGTTGAGTGACTCCCTCCTGTTCCTCTGTCCCAATCTTGAGCAGTTGAGTGACTCCCTCCTGTTCCTGTGTCCCAATCATGAGCAGTTGAATGACTCCCTCCTGTTCCTGTGTCCCAGTCTTCAGCAGCTGAGTGACTCCCTCCTGTTCCTCTGTCCCAATCTTGAGCAGTTGAGTGACTCCCTCCTGTCCCTGTGTCCCAATCTTGAGCAGTTGAGTGACTCCCTCCTGTTCCTCTGTCCCAATCTTGAGCAGTTGAGTGACTCCCTCCTGTTCCTGTGTCCCAATCATGAGCAGTTGAATGACTCCCTCCTGTTCCTGTGTCCCAGTCTTCAGCAGCTGAGTGACTCCCTCCTGTTCCTGTGTCCCAGTCTCGAGCAGTTGAATAACTGTCTCCTGTTCCTGTGTCCCAGTCTTCAGCAGCTGAGTGACTCCCTCCTGTGCCTGTGTCCCAGTCTCGAGCAGTTGAGTGACTCCCTCCTTATCTTGTGTCCCAGTCTCGAGCAGTAGAATAACTGACTCCTGTTCCTGTGTCCCAGTCTTCAGCAGCTGAGTGACTCCCTCCTGTTCCTGTGTCCCAGTCTCGAGCAGTTGAATAACTGTCTCCTGCTCCTGTGTCCCAGTCTTCAGCAGCTGAGTAACTCCCTCCTGATCCTGTGTCCCAGTCACCAGCAGTTGAGTGACTGCCTCCGAATCGAAGTTTAGTGAAAATAGACGTCCTCCTCCTGCTCCTGAGTAACAGGCTCCAATAGCTCTGTGTTCACTTGCTGCTCCTGTGGAATGGAGGTGAGGGACTGAATGGCCTCTTCACATTCTTTACAGCTTTTCTTGTCTAAAAGCCTTTCTCCTGTTTCTGTAAAACACCATCAAAATCTCAATGATTCATTTTTGTATTTGACTGTCAGTAGTTGAGCAAACCAGCTGACTGACAGAATTCAGAAGCTGAATAGCCTCCTCCTGTTCCCGTGTTAAACTCTCAAGAGTGAATAGACTCTCAGAGATGTATAGCAAGGAAAAAGATCCTTCGGTCTGGTTATCTATACCAACCAAATATCCTAAATTAATCTCGTCTCCCTTGCCAGCTCTTGGCCCATCTCTCTCTAAACCCTTCCCATGCATGTATCAATCCAAATGCCTTTTAAATGGTATAACTGCCCCTGCCTCCACCACCTCTTTTGGCTGTTCAATCCATATAAGCAACAGACTCTGTGTGAAAATGTTGTCCCTCAAATCCCTTTTTAAATCTTTCTCCTCTCACCTTAAGCCTTCATATTCCTTATTTGGAATTGTCTATCCTGGGAAAATACATTGACTGTTTACTTTTTCTATGCCCCTCCTGATTTTATAAATTTCTTTAAGGTCCCTCCTCAGCCTCAACACTTGAAAATAGCCCCAGCCTATTCAAACTCTCCCTGTAACTCCAACCCTCCAACACCTGCAACATTCTTTTAAATCTCTTCTGCACCCTTTCAAGTTTGACAACATCTCTCTGACAGCAGGGTGACCAGAATTAAAGGCAATATTACAAAAGTGGCCAAACCAATGTCCTGTACAGCTGCAACATGTCATGCAAACGCATAGACTCAAAGCACGCACCAATAAAGGGAAGAACACCGAGTGCCTTCTTCACTGCGCCGTCTACCTGTGACGGCAATTTCAAGGAACGGAGAACCTGCACCACAAGGTGCCTCACAGGGCAGCGATCGGGGTTTAATTCCATCCTTGAATGACTGGCTGTGTGGAGCTTGCACATCCTCCCCGTGTCTGTGTGAGTTTCCTCCGGATGCTATGTTTCCCTCCGACAGTATAATGATATACAGGTAAGGGTAGGTTGGCCATGCTAAATTGTGCATAGTACACTTGGATGTGAGGGCGAGGTGGATTAGCCATGGGAAATGCAGGCTGAGAGGGATAGGGTAGGGGTTTGTCCAGTGGGATACTGTTTAGAGAGACGGTGTGGCCTCGATGGGCCGAAAATCCTGTTTCCTAACTGTAGGGATTCTATAATTTCGATGGAGTTCTCCGTGATTGGCAACTTTCGACAGGATCCTACCTATATGCCTGGCCCTGATTTTTCTTGCCAAAATGCAATACCTCGCATTTATCTAAAATAAAATCCATCTGACACTCCTCAGCTCACCTAATTAAGTTCCCATTATAGTCTGAGAGATCATTCTTCACTGTCGACTACACCACCAAATTTGGAATTATCTACAACCTTACTGACAATACTTCATATACTCAAGTGCAAATGATTTGTAAAGTAACAAAAGGCAACGGACCCACTATTGATCTTTGCGAGCAGCGCCACTGGTCACAGGTCTCCAAGTTTAATGAACAAATGCCAACTGTCACACCCTGTCTCCGATATTCAAGAAAAGTTTTGACCTAAATTGCGAGTTCTCCCTGGATCCCAGGCAGCCTAACCTTGCTAACCAGTCTACCATGTAGAACATTTTGGTTTTCTTACTGAATTCCATGAAGACAACATCCACTGTCCTGCCTTCATCAATCATCTTCTTCACTTCCTCAAAAAATTCCATTGAGTCAGTTAGACGTGATCTCCAATGTACAAAGCCCTCTTCAGTCCTTGTCTTTCCAAATGCATATACATCGTTTCCCTCAAAATCCCCTCCAACAATTTAGTCACCGTTGACGTCAAGCTCACCGATCTATAGTTACCTGGGTTTTCCTTAATTTCTGAAATAATGACACTATGTTAGCAACCCTCCAGTCTTTTCCCACCTCACCTGTGGAAATCAATCTTACAGATATATCAGCAAAACGCTGAGCAAATTCTTTCCGAGCTTCCCATAATATCCTGGGATACAACAAATCAGGTCCCAGGGATTTGTTCACCTTTATATGTTTTAAAATGTCCAACATGTCCTTATAATATAGATACTTTTCAAGATATCACTATGTATTTCTTCATTCTCTCGCTCTTGTAACCGCTTCTACATTAAATACTAGGAAAAATACTTGTTTAATATCCCTTCCATCTCCTATGGTTCCACACATACGTAGCCTTACTGATCTTTAAGGTGCCCTATTCTCCCCCTAGTTAATATTTTGTAATTAAAGGATGTGTAGAGTTGCTTCAATGCCTCGTTAACCCTATTTCTAAAGCCATCTCATGTTCACATTTTTCTGGCCCGAATTCCCCATTGACTATACACTTATTGCCCTTATACTCCTCTCGGGATTCACTTAACCTCAGCTCTGTTTACCTGACATATGCCTCCTTGCTTACCTTGACCATAACATCAATATATCTAACCATCCAGCACTCCCTGCACCCACCAGCCTTACCCATCTCACTAATAGGAACACGTTGACTCTGGACTCTCTGAAACCAAGTTTTGATGGCCTTGCATTTCCCAACCATCGCTTTACCTGTGAATAGGGTATTCCAATCAGCCTTTCACAGGGCTCACCTAACACTTTCAAAATTGGCCTTGTTCAAAGTTAGAACTTTAATGTTTACATCAGGTCTTTCCTATTCCACAACTCGTTTCAAACTAATATTTATGTGTTACAGACTTGAAAGTTAAATAAACATTTCCTGCCCCTCTGTGACAGGTTCGAGAGGCTGAATAGGCTCCTCCTGTCCCTCTGTAATAGACTGGAGAGGCTGAATGATCCCCTCTTGTCCCTCTGAACTAGACTCATGAAGCCTCATGGCCTCCTCCTGTCCCTGTGTAACAGATCTGAGAAATTAAATAACATAGCAACCCGTGGATTATGATTAGCTGGTAAACTGTATCTAATGGAGATCTATTCCTTCTCAGTTACAGAAACACAAACAACACTATTTACTCCAGGTGCCCTCTCAGTAACACTTCATAAAGCTGCAGCGAATGATTCTTTCGGCAAAATGTGCCATTATTCCAGCTTTCCACCTTTTCAAGTAGTAACAGGCTAATATGGGCTGAATGGCCTTCTCTTAACCCTCTGTAAGAGGCCCATAGGGACAGAATTGCTTCGGCCTGTTCCTGAGCAGCAGTCTCAATAATCTCAAGGTTATGAAAGGATTTGACAACAGGGAATTAAAACCAGGAGTGGCTGCACACTGGTCAATAATTACTGTACTTTGGGTACAGGTATCGAGAAACTTGCCCACCCGAATTTTTTTAATGCAGTCAATCTGTTATTTTATAACTGCCTTCTTTCATAAACAGAGTGGAATATATATAGACGCCTGCAGTGTCCTATTAATACTCTCATATACAAGTTAATAAAAAGATTTAAAAGATTTAAAGATTTATGATCCATCGCTCAGCAACCCTCATCCATTCCATCCAAAACCAGTAAATGAAAAGTGATGTTTTGAACTGGTTAACTGAGCCTATTTGTTCAGTAAGTGCGATTAATGCCAATCTCCAAGGATTCTAATTATCCCAGTGGAGAGTTTCCATCTTTTAATGATAAATGGGCTCCGTTCAATGTGTTATTCCATAACATGAGCGGGAGCATCACCGACAGCACTGACAGGGATCAGCAGATCCAGAGAGAGGGGGAGAAGAGATCAGAATCTGAGAACATTAGACTGGAATGTGCCAACAATGGATCAGAATGTGAGAACATTAGACTGGAATATTCAAACAATATACAGGAGCTTATCTGATTATGTTTGGTATCTTTCTTCATTTGATTGGATGTCATTATCATTGCGGATCTATTACGCTCTTCTCATTATTCAATCCTTTTATTCTCCCTTCCTGGATATCGTTGGTGTTCCTGGTGAGTGTCACTATCCAGATTTTGTTTTTTTATAAACCAGTTATGACTGTATTGTTGTTATTTCATATAGTCTACACATCTTGTCACTATTATTGTTCCTGTTGAATCTCTCAATCCAGATATTTACTCTACAGACCACTACTAACTACATTAATGAACGTGTTCAATTCCTGCCTCCCTCTCTGCTCTGGCAGTGTTACTCATGGGTCTCTATGTTGATCTATTCAGTTTCAGGGGAGAACCACAATGCATTGTATCATTGCCTTTGCTATTAAGAGCATGGAGGTCACTGTCTACTGCTCTGGTTACCAACTCCACTTCCTTCCACTGTTTCCATCCCAGCCCTTGCCACTAGCAGCAGCTGAAGCAGCCAAGTCACAACTGTGGGAGATCCCTTTGACTATGAGCTGATTCTTGACACCATATCCTGAACATTTCTAACTTGAAATACTCCCCACCCCAGAATATATCTCACTGGTTTATTCCATCTGCTGTTTGAACCTTGAGCTATGAAGTACAGGCTTAATGAAGCCAATAATCTGCTGCTGACGCTCCTGGCTTCAGACCTGCCGAAACAAATCTGATTAGACCTCACACCAAACTCCCATCGATCTGTCATTCATGTGCACGCCGATGTATATTGCTGTTGTGTCTGGCAATGACTTTATTTTAACATTCTCAAACACTTTATCTTTTCTGTCCATGAAACTTCTCTCGTTCTGTCTCTGTTGATTAATAAAAAGCCTGCCAGTTGTTCATATTTATAATAGTTTCCTCCATGTGCGTTCCTTCTCAAACAATGGGTTTCGCATTCAACCACACACACACACACACACACACACACACACACACACACACACACCTTCCCATTGTAGGCAATAATCTGATGTGAGTATAGTTTGCATATGATAGTAAAGTTTGCAATACTCTCATGCTGGGCAGATAGTGCAGTTTACTGAGCAACACACGAGCATGGTCTGCACAGCTCTCCATGCTGGGCTGTCATCTTGTCCCAGTTTATGTTGTTTGTGGTGCTCTGTGAAGCAGATTTAGACCTTGATGTAAGAAACCATTCCAGCTGATCTGACAATGCCTTTATTCAATGTTCTCATTCTTGTCATTTTACTCACGAAGATCTCACTTCGATAGTTAGTCCCACTGCCCTGTCTTTTTCCACATATTTCCACAACATCTTTTCAGTTAATTAACTGACTGTTTCTGTTTTTAAGTGAATCTCCCTGTCCCTCTGTATCTTTCCTTGGCCTTGGGTTTTGGCTCCCTAGTGTATCGAGTGCTGGCATTGTGTAGCTCAGAAATACTGAAATGGTGTATCAAGCTGTTGTTCACTTCCCATGTGATGGTCGATGGACAGGCATGTTTCAGAAGTTATGAGATACATCCTTGTAACTTGGTCTGGACCTGTGGTTGTCCCTCTCAGGTGACCTTGCGATCAGTAACACGAGGAAGCCCACTGAGTGAAGGACAAGGCATCTAAATTGCCTGACAATGCTATCACTTTTTAAAATAAAGTGTTAGTTTCTCTTTTTTAGTAAGAGGTCTTAAAGGCCAAACTGTCGACTGAAAACAGCTGAAGTAAATAACTTACGGGGCTTTTAGCGTTTTTAATAAATAGTAGTAACAATGGCCAGCTCACACAGACCAGGCTTTCTCATTTGTTTTTTCTTGTAGCTGTAACAATCACCGGGTGCTTGGGGTCCCAGAGGGGTTGGAAGTTTTAGTAAGTTATCCCGAGCTGCTACTCTCTAAAGCCTCACTTGATGGTGTTTCCTCCTGGATTGGAGAACTGTATGCAAGAATGCATGTCTGAATGTTTCTTTTTGCCAAGGGGTGTGTTTAGGTGATGTTAATAGATTGAACAGTTAATTTGTAGAACGTACTATATCCATTATTCGGTTAAGTTTTCCAATAGTTAAGTTATTCTAAATTCCTCTTCATTTTGTATGGATTTCCATTCGAGGATAGTGAGGTAGTAGCAACCCTATGGTAGCCAAAGGCCTGATCAGGATCTGTTTAAATACATCCAAGCATTATCTAAATTTGATGAGAATGATGGGGGAGCCTTTTTAATTTCATTTCAGAAAGTGGCTAAACAAGTGCAGCGGCCAGAAAACATGTGGATTTAGTTTATCCAAACAAAGCTGATAGGTATTTGCATCCCCATCGGAGGAGGTGAAGAAAGCCATCTGAAGTGCAAATGACCTTGTGCCAGAAGCCGACAGTGTTTCAGGAATCTAAAATAGCGTCCCTGGTTAAACGCACGTTGTGTTTGAAAGAATCAAACAAAGTAATTTTGAAAGTTGGGGAAGGGTATTAAAAACAGAACAAACCTATGGCACTCTGAGAGAGACTCTAATTTTCGAGAAGTTCAATAATTCACTTCCTGCAGTCGGGAGAACTCGTGTGGAAGGGCAGAAAGTTACAATGGCAAGATTAGAAATGGCTGATGATGATGATTGGGTTCAGAAATCAAAGTTTGGTTTCTGTGAGGGATTGAGAAGAATGTGTGAGATCTTCTTAAAACATATCCCTGTGAGAGTAATGTTTACTAGCATAGGCCAGGAGTAGCAGGTAAAGAGGTTACAGCATTAAGAGGTACAGAAGCATGTAATTATTTTATGCTGAGACATGAGGAGCTATGTCATTCAGAGAGACTATTGGAGAGATGAGAAGTGCTCCATTATGTGACGTGTGGTTGGAGTGTCCAGTGGAAACATCAACAGATTTATTCCACAATGGGGAAGGAGGCCTTGAGCTTGGTGTTGGCGTTACAACATTTCAGCATTAACGTTGCGAATAACATACCTGAGACAAATCTTTATCACTGATCGTGACCCCTTAAAGTATGTGGAGAAGTTTAGGGAGAAAACTTTATTGAGTTTATTATTACTGCCATTCAACGTGAAATTATAAAGGTTGACAGGGTGAGAAAAAAGTAAGATTGACACGTTGTGGAGACTTGGACGAAAAAGATAAAAGGCATTCTGTGGCAGGAGTAAAATGACTGAAATCGAAACGAGCTGTGAACATTTGTATGCTCAGAGTCAATGTAATATATATTCATTCCAGTCTACCAATAGAGGAAGATTAGGAGGTCTAAAATGAATCCATCTTTGTATATGGATGGATTATTTTATTAAAGATGGAGTTGTGAGGATACTAACACTGTAAAAAGGTTATTTTCTGTTGTGGTTCTGTTCGCCGAGCTGGGAATTTGTCCTGCAATCGTTTTGTTCACTGTCTAGGTTACATCCTCAGTGCTTAGGAGCCTCCTGTGAAGCGGTTCTGTGCTGTTTCCTCCGGCATTTATAGTGGCCTGTCTCTGCCGCTTCCGGTTGTCAGTTCCAGCTGTCCTCTGTAGTGGCCAGTCTATTGGGTCCCGGTCGATGTGTTCGTTGATAGAGTCTGTGGATGAGTGCCATGCCTCTAGGAATTCCCTGACTGTTCTCTGTTTGGCTTGCCCTATAATGGTAGTATTGTCCCAGTCGAATTCATGTTGCTTCTCATCTGTGTGTGTGGCTAGTAAGCATAGCTGGTCATATCGTTTCGTGGTTATTTGGTGTTCATGGATACGGATCGTTAGCTGTCTTCCTGTTTGTCCTATGTAGTGTTTTGTGCAGTCCTTGCATGGGATTTTGTACACTACATTGGTTTTGCTTATGTTGGGTATCGGGTCCTTCGTTCTGGTGAGATATTGTCTGAGAGTGGCTGTTGGTTTGTGTGCTGTTATGAGTCCTAGTGGTCGCAGTAGTCTGGCTGTCAGTTCGGAAATGCTCCTGATGTATGGTAGTGTGGCTAGTCCTTTGGGTTGCAGCATGTCCTCGTTCCGTTGTCTTTCCCTTAGGCATCTGTTGATGAAATTGCGAGAGTATCTGTTTTTGTCGAATACCTTGTATCGTTGTTCCTCTTCCTCTTTTTGCAGTTCTGGTGTGCTGCAGTGTGTTGTGGCCCTTTTGAATAGTGTCTTGATGCAACTTCGTTTGTGTGTGTTGGGGTGGTTGCTTTCATAGTTTAGGACTTGGTCTGTGTGTGTGGCTTTCCTGTAAGTCTTTGTGGTGAACTCTCCGTTCGGTGTTCTCTGTACCATCACGTCTAGGAATGGGAGTTGGTTGTCCTTTTCTTCCTTTCTCGTGAATTGGATTCCTGTGAGTGTGGCGTTGATGATCCGGTGTGTGTTCTCTCTTTCTGTGTTTTTAATTATTACAAAGGTGTCATCCACATATCTGACCCAGAGTGTGGGTTGAATTTGCGATAAGACTGTTTGTTCTTACTTTTGCATTACCGCTTCTGCTATGACTCCAGAGATCAGTGAGCCCATGGGTGTTCCGTTGATTTGTTCGTACATCTGGTTGTTGAATGTGAAGTGTATTGTGAGGCACAAGTCCAGTAGTTTAAGTATGCCTTCTTTGTTGATAGATTCAACGTCCTGTTGTCTGTTATGTCTGTCTAGCAGGGTTGGCTATTGTTTCTCTGGCTAGGGTTTTGTCGATAGAGGTGAAGAGTGCCGTTACATCGAATGAGACCATAGTTTCTTCCTTGTCTATGTGTCTATTTCTGATGATGTCCAAGAATTCCTGTGTCGATTGTATAGATTGTCTGGATCCGCTGATCAGGTGTTTCAGTTTCTGCTGTAGTTCTTTGGCCAGTTTGTGTGATGGTGTCCCTGGTAGTGATACTATGGGTCTGAGTGGGATGACTGGTTTGTGCACTTTGGGTAGTCCACAGAATCTGGGGGTGTTGTTGCTTTCAGGTTTCATTCTTTGTCGGTCAGACCTGGTTATCTGTCCGTTTTTTTGTAGATTCCTGAGTGTGTTGTTTATCCTATTGGTGAGCTGTGGGGTGGGGTCATACTCCCTCTTTTGGTAGGTGTTGATATCTGCAAGTAGTTGTTGTGCTTTTTGGATGTAGTCTGCTTTGTCCAGGATGACCGTCATTCTGCCTTTGTCTGCTGGTAGTATGATTATGTTCTTATCGTTTCTTAGTGATTTTAGTGCTTCCCTCTCCTTGGTGTTGAGGTTATGTGTTTGTCTTTTTCTTGTTATCAGATGTACGATACTTTGTCTCACTGTTTGTTGTGTCTTTTCTGTCAGTCCATTGTTCCTGAGTGTGCAGTCTAGTGCTGCTAGGAAGTCTGCTGTCTTGGCGTCCCTGTGGTTGTAGTTGAGCCCATTAGCCAGTTTTGTTCTTTCCTTGTGTGTGAGCTGTCTGTGGGAGAGGTTTTTAACCGAGGTGTGTGCTTTGGTGTCCTCTTCGTTGTGTGTTAGTTTGAGCATTTTTTCTTTTAGTGACGTTTTTTTTTGCGGTGTGTTGTCCTGTTCTGTCCTATGGTGACGGCCTGTTCTATGGTCCGGGTCCATTCCTGATTGGTGGTTTTTGAAATTAACGCTTTTTACCGCGCAACTTCGTGTCTGTATTTGTGTAGTCTGCTGTGAGCGTCTGTAATCATTACCTGGATCATCCTGAATCCGTTCTGCTTGGCTGTGTCCCTGGCTTGTGGACATGCCGCAACCCAAAGGACTAGCCACACTACCATACATCAGGAGCATTTCCGAACTGACAGCCAGACTACTGCGACCACTAGGACTCATAACAGCACACAAACCAACAGCCACTCTCAGACAATATCTCACCAGAACGAAGGACCCGATACCCAACATAAGCAAAACCAATGTAGTGTACAAAATCCCATGCAAGGACTGCACAAAACACTACATAGGACAAACAGGAAGACAGCTAACGATCCGTATCCATGAACACCAAATAACCACGAAACGATATGACCAGCTATGCTTACTAGCCACACACACAGATGAGAAGCAACATGAATTCGACTGGGACAATACTACCATTATAGGGCAAGCCAAACAGAGAACAGTCAGGGAATTCCTAGAGGCATGGCACTCATCCACAGACTCTATCAACGAACACATCGACCGGGACACAATAGACTGGCCACTACAGAGGACAGCTGGAACTGACAACCGGAAGCGGCAGAGACAGGCCACTATAAATGCCGGAGGAAACAGCACAGAACCGCTTCACAGGAGGCTCCCAAGCACTGAGGATGTCACCTAGACAGGGGACGAAACGTCTGCAACACAAATTCCCAGCTCGGTGAACAGAACGAGCACCCGACATACAAATCTTCTCCCAAACTTTGAGATTACTTTATCTTGTTTTTTTTTTGACGAGAGGTTTTAAAGGAAGAGGTGAAGAATTGCTGTCTGAAAACAGTTTAAGTAAATAACTGAGAAAGCCTTTACGTTTTATTAAAATGGTGATAACAATGGAAGAGCAGTGGACAGCTCTCCCAGACCAGGTTTCCTCGTTTTGTTTTTAGCTGCAGCATTCAGAAGCTGCTGGGGATCCCAAAAGGGTTAGGAGTTTCAATACAGGATCCCCAGCTGCTTTTCTCTCTGAGATCTCTGTTGATGTTGATTTCTCCTGGATCAGAAAACTGCATGTAAGAATCTGTATTTGAATATATCGTTGTGCCAAGCGGTGTATACCAAGAAGGTACGGTATCTATTGTTTGTGTAACTGTTCCAACATATAAGCCAACCAGAAATGTTCTTTTCTTTGATTGTATTTTAACTAAAGCATTTAAATAGATTATGTTTTGCTTAACGTCGAGTGGTTTGACCAGTCACAACATATCTGGAAAGCACACTTCACATCAATATTCAAAATAGGGAAAGGTTTGGGTCAAAGCGGCCTTCTTATTATATTTTGTGGGAATCTGGTCTGGTCCACAACACTTATAGACGAGGGGTTTCTAACTGACTCCTGTTATTGAAACGTTAGTGCAGCAGCTGGGGATGGTTTGCTGGAGGTTGTGCTCTGAGCTGCCTCAGACATTCAGGGAGACCTGTGGATTTGGTGACTCAACTTTGGATGGAGCCTGGGGACTGTAATTACAGCATCTGGATCTGCAACATGAACAACAAATGGAGCAGACGCTGCAGAGAGGGGAAGCTCTGAAACCACGCAGTGTGTGTGGGGAAAGGGATCTGCTGTGTCCACCCCGGATTTTCCAGGTACAGCTTCCCAAGCTCTACTTAACCCAGGAGCAGAGTGTGAGGGGACACTGATTGAACAAGGAGCTGATCACAGAGCGGTGTCACCTTCTTTAACACGACCTGCAGCTTCACACCAGGGGGAGGATGGTGCTGCCAGTGGCTGTTCGGGTCACAGTTTCATTCAGCTTCTATGTTCTGGAACTTTTCAAACAGGACAGGGTGACATATCCATCATCTCCCAGTATGTTGCCATCAATGTAACCATTCAGTGACGGAGGATATATATGGTGGATGAGGCAAATACATTGTTTCACTCTCAGCAGGGAACTGCTGGGTGTATCCAGTATAGTGGGATTCCTGATGTAGTACATGGCATCTGCGGAGTAGCCGTGTCAATGGGGAGAGGTAGAGGAACTGAAGGAGCACTCTCTGTATTAATCTTGCAGCGTGCCCATCACAGTACATCATGTTGGTGAATACCCCTGTCCTGACAGCAGCCACAGCCTCTTCATTCACAAGCAGGCAGCCATTCCCATCGTCTTCAGATCTCCATGTAGAAAGGAATGAATGTATCTTGGATAAAGACCATCCCCTTGATACACATTTGATAACAGCATCCCCCATCACCACCAAACACTTCAAAACATTCCATGTGTACGGAGAGCAATGGGGTCACTTGGAGCATCAAGGAGCAGACGATCAGGGATGGAGCAAAACCTCCCATGTCTGAACGGGTCTGAGTGAACCCCCAGTACACAGTATCATTAATCCCTGTAATCCCTCTCCATTTCAGTAACATACTGCCTTCCATTAATCGTGTAAATGAAATGATAGAGTATATCATGTTATATTGCAGCTGCCAAATTATTCTCCATTGCCTTTACTTCTCTGTATCTATCTGTAGACCCTCCACCCTCTCTTGATAATTTAATCTCTTGCTTATCACAGCAACATGACCAAACTCAGTATCTCTATATCTGTTCCCTCCTCCTGATCATTGATATAGATTGTAAATAGTTGAGGACCCAGCACTGGTCACTGTGTGACTCCACTGGTGACGTTCTGTCAAACTGATTTAGACTGATTTATCCGGAGTACCTGCTTCCTGTTTGATACATAATCATCCCCCATTACTGTGTAACACAGTCGTAAAGCTGAATATGAACAAGGAGCATCAGTCAGGAATCCAAACCTTCGAACCTGCTCCGCCATGGAATACAATCATGGCTGATGTCATCGTGGCCTTTGTTCCATTTTCCTGCCATCTCTCAATCCTCTTTGTAGATTGCGTCACATGAAAAAATATCCACTCCACACCTACACTTTAAATTACGTTTAGCATTTTACAGACCTCAATGAGCTCTCCGTTTATTCTTATAAACTCGACAGTATAGGACTAATCTGCTCAATTTGTCTTCATAAGACAAACACTTCAAATATGGAATCAATCTAATGAAGCTCTTCTGAATTGCCTCCAATAGAAATAGCTCATTCTGCAGGACACCCAAACTGTACTCCAGTTGCAGCCTCACTAATGCCTTGCATAGCTACAGCAACACTCCCTACCTTTCTACTCTATCCTTTTACAAATAAACGCTGAAGTTATGTTTGCATTCCTCATTACTTCAAGTACCCGCAAGCAAGTATTCTGTGATATGCAAGCAGGCACCCAGATCCCTCTGCACTTAAGCACTTTGAAGTTTCTCTCCATTTAGATAATAATTTGCCTTTTTATTAGGTTGGCCAACTAGAATAACCCCATATTTATCCACTTTAATTTTCATTGCCAAATGTTGGCCCATTCACCCAGTCTATACATATAGTTTTTAAATCTCTTGCATCATCATTCTGACAAAATTTCCCACCAATGTTCGTGTCATCTGAAAATGTGGCTATAGTATTTTCTAGAGCTGAAAATGTGTTGCTGGAAAAGCGCAGCAGGTCAGGCCGTATCCAAGGAACAGGAGAATCGACGTTTCGGGCATCAGCCCTCCTGTTCCTTGGATGTTGCCTGACCTGCTGCGCTTTTCCAGCAACACGTTTTCAGCTCTGATCTCCAGCATCTGCAGTCCTCACTTTCTCCTCCCTATAGTATTTTCTATCCCGTCAACCGAGTATTAATGTCGATCACAAATGGTTGAAGAATGAGAACTGAAATCTATGGCACCCAACAAATTGCATTTTCCAGTAGAAAATGACACAGTTAATTCATCTGACTGCATTTTGTTCGTTAACCAATCCTCCATCCAAGCTAATAAATCACTCCTGTCTGATCTTACCACTCACTCTTTGGAGAAGCGACGTATCTGAATCCTTCACGAAGACCAGATATATTCCATTTCCAGGATTCCCACTATCCATCTTGTTTGTCACATCTTTAAATCACTCAAGAAAATACTTCAATCATGGTTTATCCTTTGTAAAACCATGTTGAGTCCGATGAATGATGGTTTACGTTTGCAAATGTCCACAACAATGGATTCTAATAATTTGCCTTAAATTACAATACTTTATTGTTACATTTTACTCCCTAATGTATTCAGTTATTATAAGTTCTTCCCGTTCTAAAACCTTTACGTTTTCTTTGAATTCCTGTTTGATGGGCAAAAGGGTTTTAAGAGATGTGCTCCAATTGCTGTATTAGCGGTATGTGTGGCTGACTGGACTCATCATCCTGCTGGTGTACAAAATCGATGGGATGAAGTTTTTCTGGTGTTCCCATGTTGTCATCTCCAAGGCCAGAATGACCTCCTCCTGTTGATGCGTTAGAGGGGTGGGGGATTATGGAATCTTCCCGTTACTGTGTAACATTTTGAGGGGCTGATGGGTCTTCTCATATTCCTCCATAATCGGTGAAGATACTGAACGGTCTTCTCATGTATCCCAGAGATGGGGCCAAGGGAGAGATTGGTCTTCTCTTGTTCCCATACAACAGACACGTGTGTGAATTACCTCCTCCTTTCTCATGAAAGAAGTCTCAGATAGTTTTTAACATTATCCAATTCTCTTGCAACAGACTCGGTGGGTCTGAATGGCCTCCTGTTATCCCAGTGTAACAAATCTCCAGTCAATGTGTGACCACTTCCAGTTCCTATGTTACGGACTTGAGATGGCTGAATGGACTGATCCTGTTGCTGTGTAATAGGATACTGGTGCCGCATGGACTACTCTGGGGCTAGTGTTCTCGATTCAAGGGGCTGATTGGCCTCCTCCTGTAAATATACATTCGGTTCCAGGAGCTGAACAGCCTCGTCCTATTCTGGTGTAACAGTGTCAAAGGCCTGAATGTCCTTCTGTTGTTCGTGTGTAACAGGCTGAAGAACGGAATGGATTCCTCCATTATCTGTGTAATTCGCTTCAGTTGTTGACTCCTTCCTATCATCTATGTTGACATAAGATCTTCTTTCATTTTTGTAAACTCCAATGGCTATTGGATCAATCTGATCATCCTTTCATTATAAGCTAGCACCTTCATTGCAGGGATCAGTTGAGGGGACCATCTCTGAACTGCTTCCAATATAACAACATCCTTTCTTCATTGAAGAGATTAAATCTGTACACACTACTCCAGATGTGATCTCACTAAGATCCTGTACAGCAGCAGCAATGCTTTCCCAGCCTGCTGTAAGGTTCCCACCCAGGTTAGAGCAGTCTCAGCTCTCTGGGGAAATACAGAGCATTTATGAACGATCATTGTCCTTCTCTACTCCACTAGCATAACGGGAGATCTGGAGAAAATGTCACAATGATGCTTAAGAAGATCATAAATGATGCGGCAAGATGATCTCTTCCATTAATCTCCCCAAAGCCCACGTCACTCAGATTCGACAGAATCTTGTAATGTGGAGCGTAAAAACAGTAAGGAGAAGGAAACATTGATGGGAGTTATATATCAAAGTGAAAGCTGCAATACAAATGCTGGACATGTTATAAAACAGGAAAATGAGATGTACAGATTTGTGGGTACTGCGGTAATAATGTCCTGTTTACATTATACCTAAACTGTGTTAATCCAACTGAATGCTAATGCTGGGAAAAATGGATTTCATTAGCATGTATTAGATGGTGTCATTAACATTTTTTCGAGCACTGAGCTAGAGATCAGGTTATTTAGAAATTGATGTTGAATGATCAAAAGAACTAATTGAAAACTTTGCTGGAAAGGATCTTTTGGGAACAGTGATCACAATGCATTGGTTTTCTTTTATGCTGTTTGAGTACACGGTAGTTTTTGTTTTATTTGAAGTAACTGTTATAAATCTGAATCATGCAAGCCCTCAAGGTGTGGGGAGAAAGTGGGCACTGCAGCTGCTGGAGATCAGTGGCGCTGGAAAAGCACAGTCAGGCAGCATACTAGGAGCAGGAGCACTGACGTTTCGGGCACAACCCTTTATCAGGAATGAGGCTTCTGGGTCAAGGCCGCTGAGGGATAAATGAGAAGGGGGTGTGGCAGGAGGCAGGTAGCTAAAAATGCGATAGGTAGATGAAGGTGATGTTGAAAGTGATAGGTGATGAAGGGAGACAGAACGCCTCATCGACTGCATCCTTTCAACTCAGTGAGGTCTTCTCTACATTGGCGAGACATACGTGGATCATTTCAGAGAAAATCGCTGGAACAGCCACATTGACCAACTCCATCACCTTGTGGTTGAACACTTTACCTCTCCTTTCCACTCTGGCAAGGACATGAGGTTCCTGGGCCTCCTCCATCGCCAAACCCTAACCACCCGAAGCATGGATGAAGAAAGGTTCCTTTTCTACCTTGGGACCCTCCAACCACAGGGAATTAATGTAGATTTCACCAGTTTCCCCATTTCCCGTAACTCCACCTTATCCCAGTCCAATATTCCAACTCAGCACACTCCCCCCTTTTGAACGTTCGTATGTGTTCATCTTCCTTCCCATCAATCTGGTCCACCCTCCTCTCCGACCTAACCCTTTCAGCCTCACCTTTAATTACCTATTAGGTCAAAGGAAGCAGCTTAGAGAAATGCCAAGTGTTGTTGTAAGCCAGTGGATTCGGAGAAATGTAGGACCCAGCGACGGATGACCAAGAAACTGAGAAGAAAATCAAAAAGCGAAACAGCATGCAAACAAAAGAAAACCATAAAGACTACTAAAGAAAACCATAAAGACTGCTAAAAAAAACGTGCATCAGTGTATGAAACAAAAGTAAAAACAAGGTCAAATGTGGAACAGTAGGTGTGCAGACAGGGTAACTTATTGTAGAGAACACAGAAATCACAGGGGAAAGAAACAGTTCCTTTGGGTCTATCTTCAAGGCAGAATATCCAGAAATTCTCCCAAAAATAACAAGTGACCATGGGGTTTATGTAAGTAAAGTCGAAGATCATTCTTATCAGTGTTGAGGTCATCTTTGAAAAGAAAGCTGGATTGAGTATTCATAAATCTGACAGATCAGATGTACTTCATGCAAGAATTTCAGAGGAAGCAACAATAGATGTATTGATTGCATCGCAGATTTTCATGTTATTTTCCAATAAATTCCGAAAAGATATTTATCCAATCTGGTTATGGCAAAAGTTATAAATATTATCCAACAGTTTAAGAAAGAATGGAGATGGAGAGTGGTGAACTACAGATCAGTTAACTTGTAATCCGCGGTCGGGTGTCTGTTGGGCTGAATTACAAAGAACGTGTTACTGGATATATAGAAGGTAATGGGAAAACTGGGGAGGATGATAATGTATCGATGAAACGAAAACCATAAGTGGTAAACATTGTTTGGAATGGTTTGAAGATGATTCTTGTGGACGTAGGCAATGAGGAGCTAATGGATAACGTATCGTTCGATATTCAGGAGGATTTTTGTTTAAGAACTCTCACACTAATATCATAAGAAAAGTTAAAGTGAAAGGAATTGGGAAGAACACGTGCAAATAGGAAACAAAAAATTAGGTTTACATTCATATGTATGTAATTGCAATATCGAAGATGTCGTGCACCAGCTGCATATAGTGTTGCTGAGACTACAGCTAGAGTATCGTGTACCGTTTGGAGTCCCAATATAAGATAGAATATACTGACTACAGAGGAACTGCAAAAGGTATTTTCCAGACTAATCCCTAAAATGGCAAGATTGTCTGATGGGGAAACTCAGTCTGTGATCTCGAGTTTCAAAAGATGAGAGGGGATTTTAGTGAAACTTAGAAACTTAGGAACATAGAGGGGACTGAATAACAGAGGGACATGGAGAAGTGCAAGCAGGCGAGATTAGGGAGAATCCCACGGTATTCTACACGGTCAAGTAGAACAGAATAATCAGCAAACAGTTCGTATCCATTAGAAACCAAAGGGGGACAATCTGTGTTTCAAGCTGGAGAACATTGATAGATTGTTACATGTGAACATCACAGCTGTTTTACTTGGGAAAAGGAGGATGCAGGTACAGAATTCGAGAAGATGGACTGGAAAGCTCTTGAAGAGATTGATGTAAAATACGAGCGGCGGTTTGAGGCTTTGTCTGGTATAAAATTCGACAAATCCGCAGGTCTGGATACTGTTGGAGTCAAGGGAGGAAAGACCCTGACTGGAAATTTTAATTAGAATCTGACCATGAGGAGGTGCTAGAGGACTTGAGAGCAGCTCATATGATTCCAAATTCACAGTAAGGGTGGTAGAGATTTTCCAAGTTATCTATAGATGAGCGAGTACTAGATCACTGTTCGGGAAACTACTGGAGAAAATCGAGAAGGAGAAAATTGAACTCCAATCAGAGTCGCAAGGTTTGATCAGGGAGAATCATCATGACTTTATCAGAGGGAAGTCATACCTAATGAATTTGATTGAATTAGTTTGAGGAGGTCGCTTATTTAGTTTTGATGCAATGCCTTTGACAAAGTTCCACATGGGAAATTGAAAAAATAAAGTAAAATCTCACAGTATCGAGGGTAAGTTGAAAAGTTACAATGAAAATTGTCTTTGTGTCAGAAGTCAGAGGGTGGTGAAAGAAGGCTGTTTGTGTGACTGGAGACCAGTGTCCCCTGGTGTACCACAGAGATCAGTGTTGTGTCCCTTATTGTTTTTAGCATTCATAAATGGTATAGATGTGAATCTGGAGGGGGGGGGGGAGGGGTGGGAGTTGTGATAAGTAAGTTTATGTTTGACACAAAGATTGGCCGGGTGGTTGGCAGTGAGGAGGAAGTTCTGATTTTACACGCAAATACAAGTGGAATGATCAGATGGGCAGATCAATGGCAGATGGAATGTGATCCTGATAAATATGAGGTGATGCACTTTTGGAAGGAGGAACCAGTCATGGGGTGTACGCAATGATTGGCAGAACACTAGGGAGCTCACAGGGTGTTTCTCCACACATCCCTGAATGTGACTGAATAGGGTAATGGACTAGTTAAGAATTGAACCTTGGGTGGAGCGTTTAGTAATCAGGGAGTAGATTATAAGTGCTATACAGGGCTTGGTTTAGTCCATGATGGAGGACTGTATGTCGTTCTGGGAGCCTCATTACAGGAAGGATGTGATTGTACTGGAGTGGTTGCAGAGGAGATTCACCAGGATGTTCCCTGGGATGGAGCATATCAGCGATGGAGAGAGGCTGGATAAGCTCAGGTTGTTTACTTTGGACAGAGAGGCTAAGGGGGATGTGATTCAGAAGGATAAGGTAACGAGGAGCATGGACAGGGTGGACAGACAGCAACTGTTCCTTTTAGACAGAGGGTCAAGAACAAAGGAGCACACTTTTAAAGTGAAGGGTTTGAGGTTCAGCGAGGATTTAAAGATTACATTTTTTTCACCCAGAGCGTGTTGAGGTCTGGAATGTACTTCCTGAGAGGGGAGTTACCACGGCTAACCTCTCAACCGTTAAAAGTACTTGGTCGAGCACTTGGAAGTGTCATAACATTCCAGGCTATGTGCGTGGTGTTGGAAAGTGGTACTAATATAGATCGTGCTGTATTTCTGTTGGTAAAGAGACTATGCTCCTGTGCGTGTAACATGTGGAGCTGAGCAGCTTAAGACAGGAATTGATGGGTTTCTGAAGATAATGTTCACAAAGCTTATAAGAGTGAACTGTTATAGCTTGTCAAATTATGTCAATGTGAGAAGTATGAAAAAACAGTGCAGGTTCCTTCCAGTTTGAAACCAGAGAATGGAGAATGGGAAACAGGGAAATGGCAAAACTATGAATCCACTACTTCAGTTCTGTCTTCACACAACTTTCTGACAATACCAGGGAAACCAAATCCGGTATGGAAAATGAAATAGTACATGGAACATCGAACATAGTAAGTAAATGGCTTCGGAGAAATTATTGGGACTGAAAATAATGGGCATAGACAACACTAACATAGAGTTATGAAATGGGAATTACGTTTGAGAAACAGACTGGGAGACAAATGAAAGAGAAGCAATGGATGTAGAACACGTGGATTTTTAGAAATGTTTTGGTTAAGGTTCAAGTCCAGTTTACAAAATCAAATCTTAGTGGATTGGGGCGAATGTATGGCCATGTGTCTAGAATGGGACAGCTGGCAGGAAACAGTGAATAAAAATAAACAGACTTGTGAAGCAACAGCCTGACATTGTATTTAAGTTATGAATCTGTGAGTATGACTATGGCCCTGACACCCCATCACCTTCCCTGGATATCTCCTGTCTCACCAGCAGGACAGACATAACAGAAATGGCGGCACAGTGGTATACAGTTGGAAGGGAATTGCTCTGGGAGTCCTCAACAGTGTCTCTGTATCCCATGATGACTCATAGTGTTAGTTTGCACATGGGAAAGGCAATCTCCTGCTGATTACCATGTAGCAGCCTCTCCCAACTGATGAGTCAGTACTCCTCCATGCTGATCAACACTTGGAGGAAGCACTGAAGGTGGCAAGGGCACAAAACGTACTCTGGGTGAGGGATTTCAATGTCCACCATCAAGAGTAGCACAGCTGCAGCATTACTAATTGAGCTGGCCGTGTCCTAAAGGATATAACTGATAGACTGGGTCTACGGCAGGTGGTGAAGGAACCAACAAGAGGGAAAAGCCATATTTGACCACACCCTTACTAATCTGCCAGTTGCACAAGTATCTGTCCATGACAGTATCGGGGAAGAGTGATCACTGCATAGTAATTGTGGAGAAAAAGTCACACCTTCACATTAAGAATAACCTCCATAATTCTGGGTGGCACTATCACCGTGCTAAATAGAACAGACTTCAAACAGAACTAGCAGCTCAAATCTGGGTTTCCATAACGTGTTGTGGGGCATCAATAGCAGCAGAACTGGACTCCAGCACAACCCCATGGCCTGGCATATCCCCCTCACAACAATTACCATCAAGACAGAGGATCAACCTTGATTCAATGGAGTGTACAGGAGGGCAGGAGCAGCACCAGGCATACCTGAAAATGAGGTGTCTGCCTGATGAAGCCACCAACCAGGACTGCTTGTGCATCAAACAGCACAAGCCGTAAGTGACAGACAGGCTAAGTGATTCCACAAGCAATGGTTCACGTCTCTGCAGTCCTTCCACTTCTAGTTGAGAATAGTTATGGACAATTAAACAAGTCATCGGAGGAGGAGATTCCACAAGTATCTCCATCCTGAATGATGGAAGAGCCCAGCACTTCAGTGCAAAAGATAACGTTTATGCATTCGCAATAATCTTCAGTCAGAATTGCTGAGTGGATGATGCACCTCAGCCTCCTCCGGTCGTCCTCAGCAATTCAGTTACCAGTCATCAGCCAATTTGGTTCAGTCCACGTGATATCCAGATTCAGTTGGAGACACTTGATACTCCAGAGGGTACATACCCTGACAACATTCTGGCAGTAGTACTGAAAAGTTGTGCTCCAGGCCTTGTCAATGCCCTAGCAAAGCTGTTCCAATACAGTTACAACAATGACATTTCCCTGTTTAGGTCAAAAATTACCCCAAGTATCTCCTATGCATAAAAAGCAGAACAAATCCAATCCGGCCAATTACCACCCCATCAGTCTACTCTCAATCATCAGTAAAGTGGTGGAAGGTCTCAATGCTTTCAAGGAGCACCTGCTCAGCAATAACGTGGTCAATGACGCCCAGTTTGGGCTCCACCAGGGTCACTCAGCTCCTGACCTCATTACCGTGGTTCAAACATGGACAAAAGAGCTGAATTCCAGAGGTGGGGTGAGAGTGACAGCCCTTTAAAACAAGGCTGTCTTCTCCCAAGTGTGGTATCAAGGGGCCTTAGCAAAACTGGAATCAATGGGTATCAGGGGCAAACTGCCCGCTGGTTAGAATCATACCGGACACATAGGAAGATGGTCATGGTTGATAAAGGCCAGTCAATCCAGCTCCAGGACAAGTCTGTAGGAGTCCCTCGGGCAGTGGTCTAGGCCCAAACATCTTCAGGGCTGCTTGATCAATGACCTTGCCTCTATTCTAAGGTCAGAAGTGGGAATGGTCGCCAATGATTGCACCATGTTCAGCAACATTTGTGGTTCTTCAGATACGGAAGCAGGCCATGTCCAAATGCGACAAGATCTCGACAGTATCCAGGCTGACAAATGGCAAGTAATATTCAGGCCACACAAATTCCAGACCGTGAACATCACCAATAAAATACAATCTAACCTGCCCCTTGATGGTGTTACTGTCACTGAATCCACAGTGGACTGCAGCGGTTCAACAAGGCAGCTCACCGCCACCTTTTCAAGGGCAACGAGGGACAGGCAATAAATGCTGGCCCAGCCAGTCACACCCAGATTCACGAAATAAATATTATTTTTTAAAAATAACAGAGGAAGGTTGCTGGGATATCACAGAGATCGGTGGTCAGGCCCCATTTGTTCACACTACTCATTAAACATTTGGTTGCAGGAATCAAATACAATATATCCCAGCCTGCTGATAGAACTAAAGGATGTTGGATTGTGAGTGGGTGAGGAGGTTGTAAAAAGCTTCAAGGTGACTAAGACAAGTGGAGTGAATGGGCAACTACGTGGCAGATGGAGAGCAAGGTGGGTAGAGGTGACAGTGTGCCCTTTGCTGGGAACAATAGACTGGCAGCCTATCGTTTGAAAAGGGATTGTTTGAAACATGTTGATCTACAAAGGGACGAATGCTCCTGTTTGTTGTTTCCTTCTGCGCAGCCTCCGAGGTCCCTGCAGCACAGTGAGGTCTGAACTCACAAGGCAATACTGGGAATGGCATTGGCACGCTGCCCAGTGTACATAGTCCCACCAAGTGGGGAGCTGTAACATTACAAAGAATCTAGATCTCCCTGCAGACCAGTCACTGAAAGCAATATTGCAGGAGCAGAAAGCAGTTCGGAAGGTAAATTGGGTGTTGACCTTCATTTCAGGGGGATTTGAATCTAGGAAAAAGGGTGTCTTACTACAGCTGTACAGGGCCTTTTTGAGACCCCATCTCGAACATTGTGCAATATTGTGTGCAGGTTTGGTCTCTGTACATAACAAAGGACAACCCTGACATTGAGGGAGAGCTGCGAAAGATGAGCAGACCGATTTTTAGGATGACAGGCTTGCTGTGGGAGCAGAGTTTGGGGCGACTGGGCCTGTATTCCATGGGGTTTAGGAAAATATGTGAAGATCTCAGTGAGATATATAAAACTCAGACAGGGTGAGACAGAATGGAAGCAGGATGATAATTCCCCAGGCTGTGATGTCTAAAACAAGTGGCCGCAGTATTAGATACAGACAGGCGATTCTGCACTGAGATGACAATAAATGTCTGCCCTCAGACTTCTGGAGAACCTGGGGAATGCGCTCGCACATGGAAACCAAGACACTGAATATAAATACGGATTTAGAGACAGGAAAGGGATGGTGGGAGAGCAGGAGTACGGTGTGGAAATAAAGGGCGAGGTATCATTGTATTGAATTGGGAGCAAACTCGATGGACCAAAGGGACTACTGCACTTCCTATTTTATAGCTTTCCAAGGTTACTCACATTAACCTATATGTTAATTGTGTGGGATAAGTGCATTGTGGAGATGTTTGAACATCAATGACAATGAGGAAGGCTCAATGTGATGTATGGCCTACTCCATTTCTGATGTTTCTGTGCAGTCTGTGGGAAAGCTCTGTAAATGTTGTCACAAGCTCTCAGATGTTAGGAAGGAGGTCCCTGCAGTGTCAACAGGACTGTGTTTCCCGTTCCCTTTTTCCGATACTGAGGCTGGGGCCGGGTGTTCTGTTCGGGTTTATCATTTAAGACCTCGGAGCAGTTTGATACAATAGAGTGTCTTGCTTGGCCGATTCAGAGATCATTGAAAAGATTTATCTCATGTCTATGTGTCTGTAGTCATAGATAATCATAGATAATCATAGATAACAAACAGCAATGGACCCAGCCTCCAGTCTGACAGACATCCTTTCACTAAACACTCTGCTTCCTACCATCAAGCCAACTGTGTATCCAATTGGCCAGTTCCCCCAGCATTCCACGCGATGTAACCTTCCTGAGCAGCCTACCATATGGAAGCTTATCAAATGCCTTACTGAAATCCATAGAGACTACGTCTACCACTCTGTCCTTGTCAAACTTCCTGGTCACTTCATCAAAGAACTCTAACAAAGTTGGGAAGCATGATCTCCCACTCACAAGTCTATGCTGAGCGGTCCGAATCAAACTCTGTGTAAGTAATGGGTGCAGTCAATGGTATGCTGTCCTTCATTGTAAGTTAACTCGAGTACATAAGTAAAGGCATCTTCCTGCTGTTGTAGAGCCTTGCTGAGTGAGCATTAGAAGCACACTACACAAATTTGATCTCCTTTGTAAGGAATGATCTCCTTACCACATACATGGGTGATGGTAATATGAGGATAGAGTGAATAAGCTGAGTGTTTAAACTGTGGAGCTGTGAGAGATGAGGAAATGGCGATGCTGAAACACGATGAGTGGCAGCGATCAATTATTTCCAAAAGACACATTGATAGGTTGAGAAATTCCCTACTTTACCCAGGATTGATTGGTTTGATTTATTGTCACGTGTACCTCAGTACAGGGAAACACTTTGTTTATGAGCAGTGGAGGCAGATCATAGTAAGCATGGCCAGACAGATCATAGGGTGGAAATACACTTGGACAGAGTAAGGCACACAGGATACCCTGAACAGGACGTGCACTAGACAAGATCAATATGAGCAAGATCAGCATTATTTGAACTTAGAGAGTCCATTCATCAGTCCAACGTGACTTTCCTAATAGTTTATATGCCTAAATTAACTCTCCCCATGTTATTGTGCAGTCGGTGTGTGAACCTTGTACTGAACGTCAGGTTGTTCACAATCCCCAACAGCAGCCACAATACCTTCCATCTGAAGCAGGTAGCCATTCCCACCAGCTTCCGCCCTACACAGAGAAGGCATCTCAGAGATGAAAGATGCCTTCATGAGACTTCACACAAAATATATGGCTTCCCTCCTCACCACTAGGAAACCACGTTAAAGTCCCACGTGTGTATCATGAGCGACAGAGCCAGGAGGAACAACATGGAGCAGTCTGTCTGTGCAGCCTCTGCTCCACTTGGTCATCATGCTGGAGCATCATTCAGGAGACAGTGAGGACTACCGATGCTGGAGATCAGAGTAGAGCGTCGATTGCTGGAAAAGCACAGCAGGTCAGGCAGCATCTGAGGAGCTGGAGAATCGATGTTTCGGGTATAAGCCATTCATCAGGAATCAGCATCGATTACCTCATTCTGCCCCTGTGTAAGTACGTTGAGGGGGGAATGGCCTCTTCTGTTCCTGTGAAAGTGACTCAAGGAGCTGAATGGCCTCATCCCATTGCTGTGTAAGTGACCCAAGGATCTGAATGTCTTCTTCCTCGTCCGATTGGACATGTTCAAGGGCCGGATTGGGTTACCCCTGGTTCTTTTTGAAAGCTCGATGTACTGACAAGTGTGATGATGCTGCAGCTTTAAGAGGTTATTTTGTTCGGGTTTCTTTTAAGAGAGAGATTGAACGATCGTTACCAAGCTGGCTAGTAAAGACCACTCGAGTAAACAACGAGGGAGGCTTTGTGTTTATTTTAATGCTGTCTGAGTGGGTATGGCCAGCTCTCACAGATTAGGATCTCTGTGTTTTGGTTTCTCAGCAACATCAGAAACTACTGGGGTCTCCATAGAGTTGGAAGCTTCAGTGAATGCCTCCTGCTACTTCCCCTGAGTTTTCTCTTGGTGCTGTTTTTAATTCCTGGATTAGAGAATTATTTGTGACAAGCTGTGTCTGAATATTCCTTTCTGCGGAGGGCTGTGTTTATGTGATTTTCCTATATTGGAACAGTTCATTAGTAATACTTACTAGGTCTATTATTCTGTTAACTTGTCCAGTAGAATTAAGTTATTCTAGATTCCTCTTTCTTTGGTTTCATTTTATCTTTTGTGTTTCAATAAATGGTGTTTTGCTTCACACCAAGTACTTTGACCAGTCACATTGCATCTAGAACAGACACTTTACATTACCATTAAAATAAAAAAAGAGTCTAGGCTACCGCCTTCAAATATTTTCCAGGCGCTCTGGTGTGGCCCATCACACTAGACTCCTTCTCGTCCTGAGTAATAGGCTGGAGGCACTGAATGGGCTGTCCCTGTTCTTCTCCAATAGTGTCAATGGGCTGAACGACTTCCTCATATTCCCGTGAAACCAGCGTGAGGTGCTGAATGAACTCTATTTTACTGTGACAATGTGCAGTGTCAGGCAGTGCTGGTAGATGAATGTTACCGACACTTTAACAGCTCAAGTCTCAATGGAGTCTGGGTCTTGCTGCACATGGACACAGACCAGTTCAGCAGCTGACGGGGGACAAATTATTCTGAACATTGTGGAATGTTCGGTGACCATCCGCACTTCTGATCTTATGTTGGTGAGGATGGAGACAGGAGACATTGATGAAGCAGCTGAAGCTGTTTGTGAAAAGGAAGGTACCCTGAGGATGTCCCACAGAGCTGACCCAGGACTGAGATGGTGAACATCTTCTTTTGTGCCATGTTTGACTCCAAACACTGGAGTGTTTACTCTGATTCCCATTAAGTTCAGTTTTGTTAAGCTCCTTGATGTCAACAGAAGTCAACCACTGCCTTGATAACAGGGTCTGTCACTTTTACCTGATCCCTTGTCTCAACCTCTTTTGTTCATATCAATAAACCATGATATAGGAGCAGCAAGTGTTTTCTTCAAACAGGTGGGATTGAATGTCAGGATTTCACTTCTCAAGAGTGTTCGGGGAGCAAGATTTTTGGAAGTATTTGAAGAGGAGGTAGATGGATATTGACCTGTCAGAGAGGTGTGGGCTATGAGGAATTGGGTATGAAAGAGGATTTGAGACCAAGAGCAGATCAGTCATGATCTTAGTGAAGGGCAAGGCAGGTTTGGGGAGTGAACAACCTGCCCCTGTTTCTGATGTTCTCACATTCTGTTATTGGAAAGTTAGTGGGTGTTATTTTCATGAAAGTTATGTTTTTGAATATTGCAGTCAGGAAGAGCAGATGATTTTGTGAGCCATCTCTGGGAGAGGTATAGGGGCTGTATTCACAGTGAATCTGGGTCTACAACGTGACCAACAACTGAAGCACAAGTTGCAGATAGGGGAAGCTCTATAAAGAGAGATGAGGGGACACTTTCATACCTGTGCCTGGATTTTCCAATTACATTTCCCAAATCATTTCAAAGCGTGTGTGACAGTCTTGAGAGGCTGAATGGTCCCCTCTGTTTCTGTGCACCAGGTCATAGGAGTAAGTGGCCTCCAACTGTTCCTGTCTAGCAGGTATGAGGGGCTGAATGGAACAAAGGAACATGGGACTGAGGAGTCATTAGATAGTTTGAGCCTTCTCCATCAGGAAGTAAGATTGTGGCTGATCAGGTTGTGGACTCAGCCCCTCTTTCCTGTCTATATCCCAATATCCGTGACTCACTTCTCTGTCAAATATTTAACTAATGCAGCTTTCAATCAATGTGAACATAGAGGCACGATAAACTTCCACTGAAGAGAATTCCCACTTGGAAGGTCCTTTCAGAATTTTTCATCATCCCTCTTATAGAATCAGAGAGTCATGCAGAATGGGAACAGACCCATTAATCCAATCTGTTCACTCCGATCAGATAACAAATCTGATCCAGTCCCATTTGCCGGCATTTGGGCAATATCCCTGCTCTTTCAGATACTTTTTAAATGTGCAATTGTTACCGCCTTCACCACTTCCTCTGACAGCACTTTCTGTACACACACCACTCTCTGTGTGAAACATTTATCTTCAGGTCCCTTCTAAATCATTCGTCCTGTCCCCTCCAACCTATGCCCTCTTGTTCTGGACTCCCCTATCCTGGGGAGCAGAGCGTGGCTGTTCAGAATATCCATGCCCCTGATGATTTTATAAGCCTCTATAATGTCACCCCTCAGCCTCTGACACGCCAGGGGGAAACGCCTCAACCTAATCAACCTCTTCCTAAAGCTCAAACTTCCAGTCCTGGAATATCTGTGTAAGTCATTTCTGCAGAAAACCGAGTTGTACGCATTATTCTTAAAGTGGCCGCACCAACATCCTGTAAAGATGTAACATGCCACCACAACTCCTATCCTCAATGCTCTGACTAATTAAGGCAAATGTGCCAAATGTGTTCTGCACCACTCTGTCTACCTGCAACTCCACTTTCAAGGAACAATGTACCTGCAGTCCTATGTCCCTTTGTTTCACAACACGCCCCAGGACCTGACCATGAAGTATATAATGTCTGCCCTGATTTGCCTTCCCAAAATGCAAAGCTTCATATTTATCTAAATTAAACTTCATCTGTTACTCCTTGTCCCTTTGACCCATCTAATTGCGGTCTTGTTGTACTCTGAGATAATCTACTACACCACCTTTCTGATGTCATCTGTATTCTTACTAACTATTGCCCCTATATTCACATCTAAATCTTTACATAAATGATGAAATGCAGTGAACTCAGTACTGATTCTTGCAGCACACTGCTGCTCACAAGCCTCCAGGCTGAAAAATATCCCTCTTCCTTCAAGCCAATTGTGACGAGTTTCTTCTGTATCTTATGTGACTCAAACTTACTAATCTGTCTACCAAGTAGAATGAAATACTAGCTATGAAAACAGGCTGAGTATGTTCGGTTTATTTTCACTAGATAAAAGGAGATTGAGGGGCGGACCTGATAAAGGTTTGCAAAATCACGAAGAGCATAGACAGGGTGGACAGAGACAAGCTTTTTCCCAGATTGAAGGATTCAATAACGAGAGGTCGTGCAGAAAGCCACGTTGTCTACCCCGATCAGCCCTTGTCTTCCCAAATGTATGTAAATCGTGTCCCTCAGAATCCCCTCCAACAACTTACCCACCACTGACATCAGGCTCACCGGTCTACAGTTCCCCGGCTTTTTGGGTCACTGTTTCCTTTTCTAGTCCCACTCCTCCACTGCTCACAACAAATGTGAAATGTAACCAGGTTGGTGATATGGCTGATGATATCAGTCTCAGACTGGGTCAGTGTCAGTCTTAGGAACAAGTCAGGCTAGTTTCGTTAATCTGCTAATACAACACGTTTATGATCCAGAACAATGTTACTCAAACTATGATGGAAAGATGAATGGCAAACTGTTTGGGTATTGCAATAATATAATCAATATTTCCCTTTCTAAAAATGGTGACACACACACCCACACACACACACAGACACACACACACACACACACACACACACTGACACACACACACACTGAGACACACACACACACACACACACACACCAAATTTAACTTGAAAGAACTTGGTCCAAATATTATTGGAACTCATGACAAAGGATAAATTGTGAGATTGTCCAAAACGTTATTCTGCTTCTGAAGATATTGTACTCACACAAGCTGCTAGCAATGGGATTTCATCCTGGGAGAGTTTGGATTTGGCTGAATTCCCTTTGCTTTAGGCAGTGAGTAGATTCCAGTGAATTATGGTTAGGGATCATCCAAAGGGTAGCACGGTGGTTAGCACTGCTACCTCACAGCACCAGGGACTTGGGTTTGATTCCAGCCTTGGGTGACTGTCTGTGTGCAGTTTTCACATTTTCCCCTTATCTGTGTGAGCTTCTAAGGGATGATCCAGTTTCCTACCTCAAAATGTGTAGGTTCGTTGGATTGGTCATGCTAAATTGTCCGTAGTGTTCAGGGATTTCTAGGTTATGTGCAATAGTCAGGGGTAAATATAGGGAAATGGGTTGGGAAGGTTGGTATGGACTTGTTGCGTCGAAGGGCCTGTTTCCACACTGCAGGGATTCCATAAAAATAAGAAAGGTAACGATGACTTGTAGAGGTTTTTTTTTAGCTCACACACATTGCTGTGATGAGGAACAATGAAGGAGAGAGAGTGCAATAGGCCAATCCTTCTCAGGCAGATTACATTTTCTCCCTGTCTGAGTTGAATCACACAGTAATGTCATCCTGTCCCAAACTGGACCATGTGAGGTCTCCTAGTACATTGTCCAAACTATGTCTCCATCACATTCTCTGTTCCATGTTGGTGCATCATTACTGCTGTCATACACAGAGCCATACCCAGAGCAGAAAATGGTCTTGGTCAATTTGAAGATATGTTTATATGTCCCTGCGTCATTAGAAAATAAAAATGTTTAGTTTATTCAGAATACCTGTGTTAAACTGAATGCATTTTTAAAAGAAATACAGAAATTGCTGGAAAAGCTCACCAGGTCTCTCAGTACCCAGATGCTGTAGTTGTACCAGCCACCACCACTTCCTCTGGCAGCTCATTCCATATGCACACCACCCTCTGTGTGAAATGGTGCCCTTTAGGCTTCCTCAAAACCTTTCCCCTCTCACTTTCCACCAATGCCCTCTAGTTTTGAACGCCGCTAACCTGGGGACAAACCCTGACTGCTCACCCTATCCATGACCATTCTGATTTTAAAAGCCGCGACTGTGGCGAAATGTGACCCCAATCAACACGAATGGCTGTACTTTCAGTCATCCTGGGCCTAAATTCTGAAATGCAATATTGATACCTCTTCCTTCTCCATCAAGTCACAATTCTAAATCCATTTTAATCAGTTTGTTCAGATGTATCCTGAGACACGTCTGTGGGCTTTACACCTAGACCTTTGTGCCCAGAGGTAGGGACACTAGCATCACTCAGCAATACCCATCAAGCTGTAACAGTATTCTCCTGTGTGTTTGTTCATCAGCCTGTTCTGCTATGCTGTGACATACCTCTGCAAAAGGCAGGACTTGAATCCAGGCCTTCTAGCCCAGAGCTAGGAATACTACCACACAAGTTCAGGAATTGGAATCAAATCCTGAGTTCTGGCTCAGAGGCAGGGACACTACCCACTACACTACCATACCCAGATTTTGGGTCATATTTTAGTGCCCACTTTCAGCTCGGTGTGGATTTATTATACTCAGGTTCCCATTATTGAATTACAAGCAACACTTTTATTATTATACAAATGCAAGATATTTGTCTCAGCTGTAGGATATTGAGTGTATGTGCTGTGCTATCCAAATTAACTATGAACATCTTTAATCACTATTATCTGTAGCCTGCAATATTAGGGAAAGAAATCCTGCACTCACACTCTGCCCAAAGAAGGGTCTCTCAAATGGATATTTATTACTGAACACCAGAGACGAAGGAAGAGCTTAATTTCTGACACCAAAACACTGATCACTCTTACCCAACTCTCACGTGCGGCCGCTGATTACTGTCCAGCCTCTCCTCCCCACTGACTGTGTCAGCAATCTATCTCTCCTCCCCCTAACCACACAAGGCTACCCAAACTCAGGGTCTTTGTGAAAATCAAGGCCGGAGTGTGCAGGCCTCCTGGAGAGGGGGATGGGTATTTTAAAATTGAAGGGGGAGGGTGAGGTGACAGTAATATCATACACTGGGCTGAGGGGTGGCTGATGGAGTTTAGTTTGGATTAATGCGAAGTATTGGATTTGGTAAATCAAACAACAGCAGGACCTATACAATTAAAAGCAGGGCCTTTGTCAGTGTTGTAGAACGGAGACCTAGGCCGTCAGGTATAATTCTTTAAAATTTGCATCTCATACAGAAAGTGTCTTCATTGGTCAGACCTTTGAGTATCGGAATTGGGACGGCATGTTGAGGATGTAGAGGACATTGGTGAGACCTCTTCTGGAATACTGTGTCCAGTCTGGTCATCCTGCCCGCTCATTCCATAGGCACACCACCCTCTGGGTGAAAAAGCTGCCCCTTAGGTCACTTTAATATTTCCCCTCTCACCTTAAACCTATACCCTCTAGTTTTGGTCTCCCCTACCCTTAGAAAACACCTTGACTATTCACTTTGATATTATTGACCTTGATATTATTAAGCTGGAGAGGGTTGAGAACAGATGAACCTGGATGTTGTTGGGAAAGGAGGGAGTGAGCTATAAGGAGAGGCTGGGTATGCTGGGACTTTTTTCACTGGAGAGGATGAGATTAAGGGGTAACTTTACAGAGGTTTATAAAATATTGAGGGGTACAGATAAGCTGAAGGGCTGATGTCTTTTCCCTAGTGTTGAGGATTCAAAACTGAGGGATATTTTAAGGTGTGAGGAAAAAGATTTAGAAAAGTCATGAGAAGTAATTATTTTAGACAGAAGCTGGCTTGTGTGTGGAATGAACTTCCAGAGGAAGTGGTGATAGCAGGGACAGTGACAACGTTTAAAGGACGTTTAGATCAGTACATGGAAAAGACATCAGTTTGGATGGTGATGTGAGCAGCTGCCCTCTCCCTCCCCATCTCTGAATGAATCCCTGTTGGTTTTCACCCTCTGCCAATGTCTGTGCAGTGGCGTGTGGAGGCCAGCAGAGGGTGGCATTGCATCACTTTAAGCACCACAGAGACTGGCAGACCTGCCCCACACAGAGACACACAGATACACACACGGGGATGGTTTGGGCATGGCGTGAAGCTCATAAGTAACTTAAATTAAACATAGCAGTATTGGGAATATAGCAGTATTTCACTTGCTCACACTCGTGTATGTGGGGCAGGATATCAGTTGTTTCATGGGGACTGTGACACTATAACAATCTCAATGTTTGTAGATGGCACCGAACCTGGAAGAACTCTGAAGTCTATGGAGGACAGTGTGGAACTCTAACAGGACAATAACACGTTGGTGTAGTGTTCAGGTTTATAGCAGATGGAGATCAGTGCAGAGCAGTTAGAGGTGATACACTTTGGTAGGAAAGACAATGAAAGACAGTTTAAAACAGACTGTACCGTTATAAAGGGGTTGCAGGAGCAGAGGGAGCTGGGTGTATATGAGCACAGATTGTTGAAGATGTCGGCAGGTGAGGAGAGCAGTAAATCTCACAGATTAGTTTCAGTATCTGAGCTGTTTATCGAGGGAGGTGTAGGAGGGAACCTCCGTGCTCCCTTCCTGGGAGGTGGTGGTGACGATGTGTTGTGAGCCCACCCTCTTGCCCATCGAGACCGTGGGGATTCCATTTGTACCAGCGCGACACAAAAGGGAGATGGCATCAAGGCCACGGCTTCCAAGTTGTGCCGGGGGGAAACGAAGCTGCCAGTGGGTTTAAAGTGAGAATTGCCCTTCACTGAACATTGCTCCTTACTCGGTCGGTGGGACGTGGATGTTTCAGAATCTCCACACGAGGCGTCCCAGTCCCCTCCGGCTCCTACCAGGGTCCTCCCCACATGGCGGGGGTAGCGGGATGAGGGAACGGATTCCGGGCACTCCACCACATGGCTTGGCCCTCCCTGTCCTATTCCAGGCTGTTTCTCCTGAAATAGGACAAAGGGAGGGAGTGAGTGAGGGTGGGAGTGGGTGGTCCTGCTGTTAGTGTTAGTGTAGATGGGGAGGGGGTCATGGTGAGGTGTCCGGAGGGAGTCAGTCCACAGTGTTGTATCCATGCAGTGTTATTAGTGTGGGGGTGAAGTGGAGGGAGGGGGAGAGAGACAGAAAGACAGACAGAGAGAGAAGGTGCAGCATGAAGCAGTGACAGTGTTGGACCATGAGCCTTGTTTGGGGGTCGGTGCTATAACAGATACACAGTGAGTGTGAGGGAGCAGAGAGAATACAGTGACCCTGATCCTGACAGAGTGGGGAAGGTTATTGATGCTTGTCCTGTTTTGCTGGGCATTTCTTCAGACCCCAGATACTGCACTGAGCTGGGTGGTGAGCTCAGACCATGCTCGGTGGGTCTGGTGGTGTGATCCCTCTGGGAAAAGAATCTGTACTAGCCCATCCACCAGGACCTCCGTGCCCCTGTTGACAAACCGTGGTGTAATTGTCCCTTATCTGCCATGCTCGGGGTAAACTAGGTGATGGTGTGTACTCCATTTACAAAGCTGTAGAACAAATGCTCATCCAAAACTCTCCATCATCTGACCTCACACAAATAGCCCTTTTTCCAATCTTTCCTGGGAAGACAGG